>NC_085098.1:5349764-5554764 GCF_963422355.1 Corticium candelabrum | reverse complement strand
CCAGCTGCAGCAGTAGCAGTTGCCGACCTCGCCGAGGATGGAGGTCGTGCAAAAGGCGGGAGGTCGGACTCGGAGGAGCTAGAATTCTCATCATGAACCACGTTGCTGCCAAGATGCTTCCTAAGTTCCTGTGCCATGGGTCTCAGCCCCTCCAAGCCCCTCACTGTTACGCAACTTTTTTCAGCAGTCCAGCCGGCGTTGCACAAAGGACACCGACTTGCCGAGAGCTTGGTAAAACAAGCTTCACACCCTAGCCACTGACGGCAGCAAGTAGTTATGCTGACTGGCGTCCTGGGGAACAGGTGGCATATACGGCATCCCAGTAGTTTCATCGTCATCGTTGCCAGCTTTGTCGAGCGTGATCGCCTTGAGTCGAATCGACTTTGTGCCAAAGAAATAGATTCGTCTAATTTATCGTCGACGTTCTCTAGTCTGTCGTGAAGTCTTTCGACGTTGGACTCTATGGCATCTAACTGGGTTTGTATGTCGTGGATGTCTCCGTCTAGTTTGTGCCAGACTTTAGTAGCAGGTGAAGAAGTACTTGACCTTGCTTGCAGCTCACTGGCTGAAGTCGACGCCCTTCTCTTTCTGCTGACGGGGGTCTCCCGCATGGCATCTAGGTAGACCTTCATTGCGTCTAGGTCAGACTGCATTACAGCGCATATTCGTCGCGCAGGTGCCTTCCAGAAATCAACGTCTACACGTCCAGAAATTAATATAACAGAGCCATTTTTATTAATAGTGGAAACATAGCGTAATCGTAGACAAGACAATTCTATAGGTCAGCGTGCAGACATGCATGCAAGCGTGCGTGCAAATTAAGTAGTATTAGTAGTAAGTAAGTGGTACCTCTGGTGCCTTCATCGTCTGCAAACGGAACAGCACGATTGTCGACCAGCAAAATCCTGTCGTCTAGAGGCATGACGGACTGGAATCTAGCTTGCACTAGGTCCGTCATGTTGCTCAAACAGACATCGTTTTCCGCTACCCGAATAAACGTAGTTGAACGGACGTCTCCCAGTTGCAGTCTGTTGTTTACCACTTCTAGGGAGCACAAATCTACAGACTTTTTTAGATCTCTGGCGCTTGCTGCCGCTTTTTGTTTACGGCTGCTGGGTGCCACTGATTTGAACGCAGACCACGACGAGCTTGGCGGCACAGCCGTCCAATGGGTGCCCGGTACAGGCGTCGTAGTTGTACTGCTAGAGGCGGTGCGCTCACTTGCTAATCCAAGAATGGGTTGTAGTTGAGCGTAGCTTGGTGATGAAGTAAACGGTTTTCCGTCTTCAATTTTATCACCGTGCAACCGGTATCGACGACCGCCTGTCAGATTGTCGAAGCGTCCTCCTGTCTGAGGGAAAACCGCTGGCTCTTGACCGTCCTCTCTTTCTAGGTAGACGACGTCTACCTATATACAGACATCAAATTCGATTCGATGCAAAGAAAACGTAGAATTAATCGATCGTTGTACTTGCCTTGAAAACGCGCGATAGTCTCGAGCTGTTTACGTCCGTCACGCGCATTGGCAGCTCTTGCGTCCCTCGAACAATTGTCACCATCTCCAGCGATCCACTAGAGCGTTGTCTTTCCATTGTACTCAAGAAATGCAGACGATATTTGCTTCAAAACTCAACTGAAGAACTGTGCTAACATCGTGCACTAATATACGTACCGGCTGCGTTGAGACCACGCCCCTATTTTCACACTACAACAAGATCTCTCCCAAGTCGTGAGAGCCGACTTCTGTGCATGCACTACACATAACAACAGTAAACAAACTCGTCTCACCGCAGACTCTTGTCAAGACAACGACTCTTCCAAATCACATCGCTAGCTAGCCACTACCTCCACTGCAGCTAGAGGAGACCTTGCAAGGTGTGCCCACATGCAACTAGAAAGTAAATACACCGACTCTGTAACTCATGCTGTGTCTCTCCTGTGCCGTGAGAACAGAACCCACACTGACTACAAGTGAATTACGAGACTAAATAGTAAAGGTGAACACGCACGCAGTCTGCTGACACGCCCCTCCCCTCGACGGTACCGCGTCCAACTACTAGATTTGCGTATGCGTACTGTACCTGCAGAATAACCGCCAATTCAATACCAACTAACTTTACACAAGCAACGTACTGCATGATCGCGTGAATGACGTTTGTACTGTATCGTAACCTTTCTACAGAGTCTCTAATTAGCTAAGAATGCAACAACACGCAGCTAGAGATCCTCTAGTATCGGTATCGACATCTGTTAGGGGTTTCGTTGAAGGACGCCCCCACACTACACATAGAACGCACGCACACACAATAAACAACGGATCCGAGTCAAAGACATCGTTTAGCACTCGGTAGGGGTCGATCGGTAGAGCGTGCGTTGAAAGAATGCTGTCACATGTTCGGCAAGATCGCTAGCGTTACGAGGTCGTGGAGGGCACGATCACGTTGGTGGTCGATGGTGCTTTGGAAATACTCCTGGATCATGAGAGCTGGCAGCACCGACTAACTAAATTTCCGGACAGCGAACAACTTGGGGATTCCCCAACTAATTAACTGTAACCTATACCGCCGTGCAGCACGTACAGTATAGGCACATCGCATCAAATTGAGTCACGGATGGACGAGAGAGAAATTCAGGAAATGGTGAAGGCTGGGCTATCGCACTCAACCATAAGTTATATACTTCGAAGAAGACATCCTGGAGTCAAAGGTTTTTCTGAACGATCCGTTAGACGATTTTGTCATGAGCAAAACATTCATTATCGTTCTGCATTATCTGACTTTGACATGAGGATGGTAGCCCAGGCAGCTGTTCTCTATTTAATAAACCCGTATAAACAGATGGAGACTTTTGCCGTTATTACACGTATCTACATAGGTTGGTCCAGCGTACGGAAGAAAGATGATGAAAGGGTATCTTCAAGCAGGAGGACTTAGAGTTGGTGACAAACGCATTGAACGCATTCTAAGACAAGTTGCTCCTGGATAACATGGAAGGAGGCAGCAACTAGCTCATCGGCAAATAAATCCTGTGCCTTACTACGCTCAATATCCTGGACACAAAATGCATATAGATCAAAATGAGAAACGTGTTATGTATGGAACAACACACGTTCTTGCCATAGACGGTTACAGTGGTTTTATTCTTGGTCTAATTACTATGCCAGTCAAGAACAACCATATAATTTATAATCAGCTTTTCAGACCTATACTTCAGCAGTCTGGGTTATGGGACCAGATTCGCGTTGACCGTGGGAGAGAGTTCTATCTTCTTCTGTATGTGCAGGAACACCTAAGTTATCTAAGACGAAATCAAATGAGAGCACCTCATGTGCAGTCTATGTCAAGAGAGGTACCTATGTATTGTACACTCATGCATGTTATTCTAGTTCTTACAGTCTGTAATGATATAGCTCTTTTGCTTTCTGAAACAGAATCATCCTGCTGAAAGAATTTGGGTAGAAGTCAATCAAAGAGTGAATTACCCGATAAAACAAGCTCTCGATGCTCTAGTAGAGGTGGACCAGCTGAACATGAATGACCCTATTGTTAGATTTTGTTTGTCCTGGATAACAATGAGAGTGTGTCAAGTCGGAATTGAACGTTGCGTTCTTGCCTGGAATAATCGTTTCATTCCAAGTATGAGATTTAGAATGTTGCGTATACACTGAGCTCGTTTGAAATCGTACTAATTGGTGTGGTATACATTAACTTTAGAAAAGGGTATTCCCAGAGACAGAATTCAGATGTCCATGGCTGTCAGACTTCAAGCACAAGACATCCCAACTGTAGATGATGCTGTTCGATCATTTGAAGGAGAGGGAGGAGTTCTAAATAGACTTTCTGAATTCGATACGGACCGCATCAGATGCGACCATGTTCGCCAAGCGAGATTACAAGCCTTTACGTTGAGATTTAGTTTTGATAACATTTACTCAGAAACAGTCAACGGCCGTTGGCAGCAACTACATGACTCTTGGCGATACTATTATCACCTTACAACTACCTTCTAATAGCGTCTACAATATCATATACAATACGCCAATATGATGTAATACCATAATTTAGCCCGTGACTCAATTTGATACGATGTGCTGCACGGCGGTATAGGTTACTGTTAATTAGTTGGGGAATCCCCAAGTTGTTCGCTGTCCGGAAATTTAGTTAGTCGGCGCTGCCAGCTCTCATGATCCAGGAGTATTTCCAAAGCACCATCGACCACCAACGTGATTGTGCCCTCCACGACCTCGTAACGCTAGCGATCTTGCCGAACACGTGACAGCATTCTTTCAACGCAAGCTCTACCGAGCAACCCCTACCGAGTGCTAAACGATGTCTTTGACTCGGATCCGTTGTTTATTGTGTGTGCGTGCGTTCTATGTGTAGTGTGGGGGCGTCCTTCAACGAAACCCCTAACAGATGTCGATACCGATACTAGAGGATCTCTAGCTGCGTGTTGTTGCATTCTTAGCTAATTAGAGACTCTGTAGAAAGGTTACGATACAGTACAAACGTCATTCACGCGATCATGCAGTACGTTGCTTGTGTAAAGTTAGTTGGTATTGAATTGGCGGTTATTCTGCCGGTACAGTACGCATACGCAAATCTAGTAGTTGGACGCGGTACCGTCGAGGGGAGGGGCGTGTCAGCAGGAGTGTACACGTACGTTCCCTAGGCCCTCCTGCCATGAGCACTGCTTGCGTGTCCACCTTTATTATTTGGTCTCGTAATTCTCACTTGTAGTCAGTGTGGATTCTGTTCTCACGGCACGGGAGAGACACAGCATGAGGTTGTAGACGTTCTATCTGCGCTATCGGGTAGTGTTCTATGTGATGTACAAAATCTAGACATGAAGTGCAACTTGCAGTTGGGCCAATCGTACTCCTACATCTACAGTAATGACGCGATTATGCACTTCGAGTTACTAAAAATTAGTAACTGTCTGAAGCGCCGTACGTACAGGTGCAGAAATACGGTACAGGAAACGTGCTGATGTGATTAGCAGAAACCGCGCCTAGTTTAATTGAATCAATGTATCAGCACGCGTTGGAATGCACCCCTACGCCGTCCAATGGACTCCCTACCGCGTACACTGCTACTCGCTCTTTCAATTTTCTTTTTCTGATGTACTCAAATTATTTGAAAGAACGGATGAGCGTTCAATTTCTGTTAGTTCAAATCCGGTCATCAGTTCATCTAGACAACTACGTCCGCTTTCTCGTAGGCAAAGCAATTTCTAATATACTGAACCTAAAAATTTACAAATTTGAAATAATAAAATTTGAAATTTTGATTTTTTAAAAATTAAAATTTGAAAATGTAATGCAAATTTAAAAAAATAAAAACGTTATGTAAAAAAATTAGAAATTAGAAATTTAAAAATTAAAAAATTAAAATTTGAAAATTTAAAATTTAAAAATTTGAAATTTGAAATGGCCGAAAGACCCACTGACCGTCTCTAACTGTACTATACTAATGTTGTATTATAATTAATTAACAAAATTACTGAATAATATGTACTACATTTAACTATCTAGATGACGTTTCTTACATTAATTCTTGATGTTTTTTTTGCAGAATTCTTTTCTCCACAAGTCTACCTCAGCGCTAGACAACCTTCTTGCAGCAGCAGAGCATCCAAATCGCTGTCGACGGGCCGTCACGTTTGATGTTCGTCCTATGAGAAAATCTTGATACTAGAAGCGCTAGACAAATGAACAACGTTGTTCACTGTTCACGTACGCAGTGCAAGTAGATAGTCTAACCGGGTAGGTAGAACTAGGGCTGTCTAGTGTACGTACACTATAATAACTAAGCTGTTTAGTGCGCGTTAGCCTAATCCGGGTGTGTGGATCGGAACGATGTGGCTTTAGCCTGACCTTACTGGGGGCAAGCACATTGTACATGTCTACAAAATTATTTAAATATCTACGCAATCAGCCAACATCTTAATTGCGTTTATGCTAAAAATAGCGAGTAATGAAAAACAGAAAGAAGAAATTAAGTTGTAATTACTTGCTATAGCTATATATAACTAGATATACTCATTTTGCAAGGTAGTCAAATTGATGATGCTATAGCTACAAAGGTATATCTATCTCAAATTTAAATATCAGAAACGTCTTGATCTTTCTGAAGAGTTTCCAGCCTTCCGTGAATCTACAAGACAACAGAGAATATATATAGTATATATGTAGGTGGGTTTATATAAATATATATATTTAAATAATAGATCACAATTTTCCCACTGGCTGTGGAAACTCTTGGATTGTGGTCTCCTCAAAGTTTGGAAACTTTGAAAGTTATTGCCACGAGAGCTGCTTAACACCGCAACATTACTACCAGCCAGTCTGTGTGCCAGCTACACCAACAGTTATCTGTGTGTCTGTGAAAATTTAACACTCGTTTAGTCTTAAATCGTTTATGTTTAGATTGTGATGACTTAACTGGCTTGTCTTTTATTTAGTGGTCTAGACATCTATGTATAGTTGTACTTGAAGAAATAATATATAATTCTCTTTAAATATATATATATATAATTAATAATTATTATTAATTAAGAGTTTACCAAATACAATAATTAAATAATTATTATACTAAAATTAACAAGCACTAACTTCAGCCATTAATGGCCTCTTGTGGCTGTCAAAGTCAGTGCAATGCTTGGCCAATTGAAAAAGCTCACTGGCTACATCTGTAGGCCACTTGGCTCGACAATCCGTCATGTCTAGCAAGTTTGACTTCTTCCTTTCTAGCTCCCTCATGCTTGTCGCCTGATGCAAGACCTGAGTCACAACAATTAGTAGAAACATGACTGCAGTGACACATACCAGGTCTTCCTTCTTAGATGTGGAGCACGCTGGTAAGCCAGTCAGTACTTCATACATCACCTACAGACAACAACTGTGTTAATATCTAGAATGTTAGTTTCGTGAAAGCAATCGACTTACAACTCCAAATGAGAAAATGTCAACTCTGGGTGATACTTTTCCTTTGAAAGCTTCTGGTGGCATGTATGCTTTCGTTCCAGCTGCTACTTCCACGCAGAATGAAGCTAGTGAATTCTCACCTTCTGTTAGCATAGCAAGACCAAAGTCAGCTAGTTTACCCTCAAGGTCAGTTGTCAGTAAGATGTTAGCACTGACAAAAAAATATCAATATTTAATCCAAGGAAAACAATCTGAAACCAAACCTCTTCACATCCCGATGGACAAGACCAGGATTGTAAGCGGTGTGTAAATGGTTCAACGCACATGAGACATCACACAGAATTTTCACTCGAGATGACCACACAAATGAATTATCCTGTAATTAATTAACACTTAATCTTACAAAAGGTAATAATGCCTACGAGTACAATCGAGTTTGACACACCTTGGCCACCTTCTGTCCCAGATTACCTCCTGGTAGATATTCATACACCAAACATGGTTTGAGTTCACTGCAGTGTCCAATAAGATGAACAATATTTGGATGACGATATCTGATGTCACAACAGATTCAATATCTAGAGTTGACAATTACCAATCACTACAATACACACACCTTTCCATTGCCTGCAACTCAGCAAGGAACTGCTGTTTGACAAGTCTCAATTGTGACTTTCTACCACTTTGGGGCTAACACAAAAATTACAACTAAACTATCAATGACTAACAAATTACAATGCAATCTTATGACACCTCTTTCAGCTTTTTAATAGCTACTTGCTGCATTACACCATCATCATCACATAAATGAGCAAGAAACACATCAGCAAAGCTACCAGCACCAATTTTACATCCTCCTTCCTGAACAGGTCGAGAGTCAAACCCTTGAGTAGCATCCTTCAACTTATTATAAGAAAAAGATAGGATGCCCGTGAAACCATCTAATTCGTCCACCTTGCCACCAGTGTCACTGTTCTGATGAATCAGCTTAGAAGTGTCATGCGACTCCTTCTCAGAAACAGCTGTAATTGGTTGTTCATCCACATTGTCATGACGAAGACCATTGACAACATAACACTCACCTGTTAGTTTCTCTGTTTGAGTTCTTGACTGATCAGTAGATTGCTGTGAAAGTTGTTTCTCTGCAATTCCTCGCAATTCATCAATAATGCTCAATGAGATTTGTTCTGTACAACACAATTCACACATGCAAGACACCTTCCTACACTACATGAATATACAGTAAATTCTAACTTTCTTCTTCAATTGTCTCCTCATGAGATTTCTGCATGAACTGACTTGTTTCTTGTTTGGTCTTATCAATCCCTCTGTTGCTCTGAAACCCTCGTGGTTTATAGGAGCCTCTGCTACCTTCTGCACTTGGGGAGTTATGGCATTTCTTTTCTTCGAATCTGAAGTTGTCACTTGGTATACTACCCTTCTTTTGATCAGACCCTTGTCTGAAATCATTGGATGGTGAAATGAACTTATCCTTCAAATCCTTCTCAATGGCAAATAAAGTGTGATAGGCTTCCAATATTTGTGTTAGCAGCACAGAAAAATTTGTATTTGTGTTTGTACCAATGTAAAATAACAACGTAGATTGCAAATGCTGAAATCCATTGCAAATGTTATTTTGACCTTGAACATTTTCACAACTGCGACGTGCTTGGTGCAAGTAGTTATTCCATTTATCTTGTACTTGATAGCAGTTAGATTGTTCTACTTCCAAAAATCGAGGAAATGTTTGGAAACCTTCTAGTCTAAGGCGTCTGATCAAAGTGTTTGCAACAGGTTGGCAAGATTTCCACCAATCATTCTTGTTAATGTCGCCAATCATCTCATGAATAGACAAGACTTTGCTTAGCTGAATTGCCATAGTATCATCTATCATTGTTGTTTGCAAAGTCCCTTGATCCTTTTCCAACAACCTACATATAATACATGTAGCATCTTCTTTATATTTGTCAAAAGCAATGTCAATTGGCAGAAATAGCCAGAGATTATCCGACAGTGTTGCTTGCGAAGTCCTTTGGTACTTTCTCAACAATCTACATTTCGCAACTTGTTGTTCAAAGTGTGCTTTCCAAATGTTAATATCAATGTCTGTTACTGGGTTTAGATGATTTTTGTAGTTTGGTGTAATGCTCCACTGACGTACCGCATCAGAGTACAGTGTGTACTTGAAATACTTGATAATTAACCAAGTTAGCCGTTCTCTATTGATGTCTACAGATTCCAGATTTGAGATACGAAATCTATCCAAACTTCGGCTAAACAAGTCACAAGTCCCATCCTCTGTAAGCTGTATCAACTAAAACACACATACACACATTTCAAAAAGCATAAAAACTAGTACAAACAAACTTCGTAAACAATCAATTTCAGACCAGTTTTGACTGCACGACCCAGATAGATAACTCAAAATATCTTCCATGTTCACTGCTATATACAAACAGATTCCACTGCACTTCATGTTGACCTCTACAATTAACACAAACACTATTGTAGCTGACTGTATCAAGTCTTATTAGTCTTCAACATAGTAGGCTGCCCTCATGCAAACGATTACAGTATGTAACCAAAGACAAATATACTCAACCACTCAACACACATGCACATAGATGTGCACACAGGAATAAGCAAGTGCGTGCGTGGACACACACACACACACACACACACACACACACACACACACACACACACACACACAACAAGTAACTTCAATTGTTCAGTTTCTACACTAGTGAACACACACTCACTCAATTAAAAACACCAACACTACCTCCACAACACAGTCACATCACAGTCTTTACATCTACACTATTTCCTTACTGTCGTTTAACATCAGATTTGCATTTTGTGTCTAATGTATGTCTAGTGACTATTGTAGAACTTTCTGTAATGTGTACTTTTAACACTTTCTAATCAAAGAACATATCCAAAATCTGCTTTTATGATTGTAATTGTCAGAAAGTAAATTCAAACTAGATGAAACAATAATTGTGACGAGAATACTTAAAGGAACACTTCACCGATTGATGCATGTGCAGTAGATGTTAACGTATGTTAAGGCCTTGGGCTGCAGACCGAATGCTTGCTGTGTTGCGCAGCGCATTGTTTTGGTCTTGTGTTCCGAGGCCAACTACAAGAGCACACAAGAGACGAGTCTAGATGCTTCAGGCGACTCTAACAGTGAAAGAGAACAAATTACAGTTCATAAGCGACTCAGTTGTTTGTACGTTGTAGACTACACATGATCATGTTGCAATCGCTTGGTCTTTCCCACTTTTTTCCATGTTTCTTTCTACGAATGGAGGCCATACTACAGTTCAAAAGGACTTGAACGATGAAAAAACACGAAAACGTGCATCACCGCACATAGTCATGTGACACCAAATACCTTCGTTCTACAGCCGAACCATTGCCGTATGTGTTGTTTTGCCATAGATTGAAGGCGAGTCAGTGATGCGAAAGCACATTATACTTTGCCTACGTAGATATCAAAGTCTACACGAAGCGGTAAAACGAAACCTACACCTAGTGGACGTTATTTGGAAAACCGCCACGTACATTTTTGTTTTTTAGCCTTACCATAATGCTCAGCTATCAAATTTGCTCTGAAATAGCACCAAACTTCTCAACTCGAAGACTACTAAAATGATTAGCGGCCGAGGGTGGGTGACGTGCTCCTTTAAACATACCACCACATGTATGCAAAACACTAGATTACCTATTGGCATTGTTAGTAACAACAAGGCCATATTTCCATTTCGGAGTCTTGTCAACTTGAGCTTTGGCTATGATGGTAGTTTGAATCTCTTGGCTAAGTGTAGTAGTATCAGCAGTAGTCTAAAACAGTGAAACAAAAATCAGCATAATTTACATGTATGTATTCATCATGACAGACCAATTCATGGTGGTCTATAGCTACTAAGTAAGTAATCACATTTTTGACTTGTTAAATCCAAGCTAGATTAATTGCAACAAAATCCAATACAGGTATAAATGCCCATTAGGCTGTTACGTCTTAGCTTGTCTGTCTATCTGTTTTATGTCAGTCTATGTCTCAGACAGAAGCAAATCAAAACACAAAAGTAACAAAATCAGATGATTCTTTAAACATGTTTGCATTTACAGCAATTGATCCTTATAATGATACTATAGATAGACAACCAAACACTGCGATGTGAAGTAGCATTGAAATCTGTACATAAATACGTATAAGGATAAATGTGCAGATTGCATTGCTACTTCGCATCACAGTGTTTGGTTTGTCTATGATCTATAGCAAGTTCTACCACATAATACGCAGACTGAATTATGCTTGTTGTTCACTGTCCTACTTATTGTCATGTCTGTCAGTCTTTCTACCTATCAAACTGTCTGTCTGTCTATCTGTCTAATGTGCAAATGCAAGTCCGTTACTTTTAAAGTGTATTTGTAAAGGTTGACTGGTTTTTAGTATTACCACAAGTTGGGCACTACTGTAAACCAAGAAATTTTCGGTAGCATAAAAATTTCGGTACCTCTTAAATATTCCATTTCGGCAGCAATCAATATTTGGTACTCGAAGTCGTCGAATGCTTGAAACTCTTGTCTGGATGCACAGAATATCTAGATAGTACTTAGCAGTTGACAGCAAGTGAGTTAGGTGAGTTACCAATACCAAAAACTGCCAGCCTTACAGACCCCAACGTTAAAGAGACGGAAACTGACGTGGCGGCACGCACCTCAGCAAATGCAGAGATTGATGCTTCTATGTGTGAGACTGCCCCAAACAAGAGAAAAACAATTCATTTACAGTCGACAATACGACTTTGAACTGCGCGCAAGTATGGTGAGGTACGCTGACTTGCATGGGCTGCAAGCAGCCTTGAGGCACTCATCCAAGTTAGGGCATAAAGTCTCATATACGACGATACCATGTTCCCACACATTGCTGCTGACTGTTACACAAAATTTAGATTTATTTTCGGGACCTCATAAGTCATACTGAAATTACTGAAAATAAATTGCCACCAAAAATTTCTTGGTTTACAGTAGTATAAGATTTATGAAAACAACACAATCTGTCTGTCTGTCTGTCAAATACATATATTTTAATAAACATTTCTCTACCTACACAAAACACAGGAATATGTCCTACCTACAAGCAATAAAAGTTTCATCTTCACTACAACTAGTTTTCCAATGCTCTTGGTCTTGTTCAAAATGGTGCTTCCACTACATTTTTGTAGCATTACAGCCATACTTGTTCCAGAAAAATCTAAATTCTGCAAAGTTCTTAGTTTCTTCTTCATCCCAATATAATTTTGAAACAACTATTCAGATACTCCGTGTTGTCCATCTCAACTACATAACTAACGATTTCAAATCCCTTGAACAAGACATCTCAACATCAAGAATGGATAAATACAATGTCCAGATACTAAGTAATCCTTGCTCGAGCCTTTGGATTTGTGGAACTGGTCATCTAGCTTTAACTCGTGTGCACAAACTGCAGGATGCACATTGTATCTGACAGTATCAGACATCAGTCATAACCTGGAACACTTTCATCTTGCTACTTCTGTTTTTTAGTTGTGTGTAGGCATACCGTACTGTTACCAAGTTGCACACGCCCATATGACCCAGCAACCTTAAGGAAAAATATGAGATCCTTCTATTTCTAGTAGCTGACTACAGTCAAAAGGCAATGTTGCTAACGTTAATAAATCTAGGCTAGTGCACAAGATGATAAGAATACAATCCTGAATAGAGTGTCTTAAACATAGTTATAATTGTTAATTAAAAGGCTGATTCACATAAACTGATGCAGACCCAGTTAGATAACTCATTGATTCACAGCAGTTCTAAACAAATCAACAGCGCATGTGTTAACTAGCTAACTAGTACAGCAGTGTTTCCTAAAGCTATCACAAATTTTCTTGTCTCTCCTAAGCCATGAATACCTGCTGCAAAAACCAGCAAAACCTTGTTTGTAAGATACTACAAAGCATATGAGCTATGTGCAACATGAGTGGTATTAAATTATTGACTGTTGTCGATTTCATGCATTTTTGGCATTAATTGAAATTTTATCTCACTGTCACCCCAAAACACTAAGGCAAACATGATTACATTGTTTTGGTTATAATGTAGATCTTGCAAAAGTTACTTGCAAACCAGCCTTAAAAAGCATCGTATGTTACACATCAAAACAATAAATCAGATGATTTGTAACGTCTCACAGACAGAGTGCAGAGTCGATCTATTTTTGATCTTGCATGTGCAGCTGTAATATCACGATCTTCGGTTTTTTCATATTCATCAGCTGGTGAAGAATCCCTAATAAAGAAACCATGTTAAGTTCAAAACACTATAAAATGTGCAATTATAATAACATGTTGTTTGCATTGCTGGCAGCTCTTCGCCCAACATTGAAACTAAATGTCTTCTGTTCACATTCACTTCTTGGTGATGTATATAAAGTCTGTGAGGAGCCATGACATTCGGGCACACCATGATCATCAATTAGATTCTCATAGTTATGAAAGTTTGATAATTCTATTAGCCAATCACTGATTAGTAAAGAATTCCCACAATCATCACTACTACCTTCTTTTAAATGACGATCTGACAATAATCTTTTAACATCTTTAAAATCACAGTTTCTCTCAATAGCTTTGAATAGATCATGAAAACGTGTTTTGACATACAACCACCTCCTAAGTTTCTGTGCAAAACCATGTAAGTTGTTTTCACCATAACACATAAGTTTCTCTGACATCCAGTTTTTGACATCTTTCAAAAAATCAGACAAACACTGAGAAAACTGTTGCATCCGACCTGAACGCCATTCAGATACTTTTCCCATCAATTGTCCTAAAAACTGACTTTCGTGTCTCTCTGGTAGACTACTCATAACTTGTTCTCCAAACTGGATAATTTCTAGCATAGACCTAACAGGTTGTGTACACTGGTTCTGTTCTGTATCTTGATTGCACTTCACAGTACACTTCATGGTAGTAAAATCCACTGCCTGAAGTACTATGCCATAAGATGCTCTCGCTGCTGCTGACATGCTATATCCATCACGAAGATAGCATAAAACTGCAACAACAAATTGATTTATCTGCTTCAAATTGGACGAATCAATATTATGCTGTCCATGAGAAGTTTGATGTTTGAATTCGCTTTGTTTACCTGCAGCAGAAACTATTAATTTACAAAACTATTACAAAAGGTGAGCTTTAATAAAAAATAATTCATGCCAAATCACAGCAGATACCCAAGCACACAACACATGTAATATTCCAGTATAGCTTAGCTGCACTAGAGTCTATGAACTCTATGACTGCATGTCTTTGTAGAATATAAACAACTGTGTGTGTGTGTGTGTGTGTGCTCGCGTATGTGCGCGCATGCGTGGTATTTGCCTATACTAGCCACATCCTAGCCTGGACCAACAGTGAGACATCTATGTATATTACCCTGCGCGATCAAGTCAAGATACTACAACGCCTTTTTCAGCTCAAATTTCAGGTTAACTAAGTGAGTTGCAATGGAAACTCATCAAACTAAAGGCTGGTTCACAATATCCGACAGAGACGTGACGGACCGTGAAGGATCATGACGGACAGCTCTCCGTCGTGTTCACAATACGTGTATGCATACGTCCCGTTCCGACCATTCCCGCGCTGCATGATTACGTCATCCTCGTTTTGCGCTTCGTTGATTGGGTAATAGTGTACTTAATTAACTTCCGACGGAGCGGACAAAATAGAATCGATTCTATCCGTCCGTCAACGCTCCGACAAGGAATCTCCCATCGTCTGGCTTGAGTGGCGCCTTCGATGTGGTTTGACGAGATATCCGGGAGACTTGCCTACAAACGCCTAGTTATCCGGGTATTTTCACCTCCTGATATCACGGACAGCCTGAAACAATCGAATGGGCTGTTCAGCTAGTCTTATTACAAATACGACAATCTCCGACATATAGAAGCGGTGTAGTATACATCTTGTTGAAAGAAATTAGCAACAGACTTCAATTTCAGAGTGACCTCTAGCTAGCTAGAGCTAGATATAAATTTGACTGTTGAACCGTTCCTTAAACTAAAGAGCTACAAAGTTGCTTCCAGGAACAGCTTACAACGGCCGCAATCGAAAGGGTTGAAGGGAAGAGATAGCTACGTTGACAACGAAATCATCTGTCGACCCGGATAGGAAGCCTAGAGGTATGCATACAGATAGAAAGGCAGTACAGGTAAATGAGTTCGATGAGTTTCAACAAGAACTCTAGTTACAAAACCACCAAAGATGAGAATTCATCATACAGTAACTAGACGACTTGTGTGGGGCAGTTTGAGCTGCTGACCGACTCGCGTGTCGACCTGGGCAGAATGTCGGTATTTCTTCGGTCGTCACGATTTAAACTAATACAGAAATCAATTCTGTATATCAGTATGCGGCTGAACTAGCAACGATCTAAAACTATTCCCATGTTTGTATCTCCAAATTAAGTAGCAACCAAACTGTGCAGACTGACACATGCAGACGTGCCACAACTAATTCTTACCGCAACCCATGTTGAATCGACTTGCACGCTCTATACACTCTGGCTGTTAATTAATATCAATAGTCTAATAACACTACAGACGCTTTCCCGTATGTCCTACTGCACGTGACAAGTATGGGGTCAAAAGTATGAGCGGGTACCTTGATCATCTGGAACCGAGGCTAACTTTTGCGCAGCATTCATGAAGTACGCCGCTAGCTCGCTTATGAATCGGTTTTACAGTAAATGGCACGCTTCTATCCAGTGGAGGATGCAAATGACAGTCTGCTCTAGCGTGCTGTACTTGTGCAGTGCGTAACGCACGCTACAGAGGTATGCGATTTCTGGAAGTGTACCGAGTCTGTTGTTTCCTAGCTTAATTAGCCCGATTGAAGATAAGTTAAAGTTTTATAAATATGATTCATTAATTAAAGACATTGTTAGTGCCGCACAGTGTATACGTACTATCTATGCATTCACTTGTGTTTCCTGACTACAGCATTTCCCTGACAAGACGCAAAATTCTTCCATCCTGCAGATTAATTGCAGGTCATTTAGTCAGCGCATTGTGTCAGAAACATCATTAATATTAACTTGCAACGTCATAGATATTCTGTCACTTTTGCGCCCCATTCTTTGCTACTAGATCCTGTGCTTTCAAGTATATTTTAACCACCAAAGGTCCCGGATGTACACGCGCGCACGCACGCACACACACACACAAACACACACACACACACACACACACACACACACACACACACAGACGTCACTAGTCAATGTCATATTTTCAAATCAATGCAAAATAGCATCAATGAAAATGGAAGTCAATACATTGTTTAGAGACCTAAAACACTGTTCACTGCACCATTACAATGTAGACTATTTTTATAAACCTTCCTCACTATTAGAAATCTTCAGAACGAGAAAGATGATCTCTCATCAACATGTTTAGTATAGAAACAACCTGTAACGTAAGTACAACAGATAGTCTTGATAATTTGAAAATATGCTGAAAACCAACTTACAATTGTCATTGACGGCCTATTGTGACTGTCATAGTCAGTACACCATCTAGATAACTTGAGCAGATCGGAAGACACATCTGATACCCACTTGGCACGAGGATCAACCAAAATAGCCGAGTCACAGTTTTGTCTTTCCAACTCTCTCATGTACACCACCTACACAGTCAGTTGCACTGTTACAAATTGATGTCAACAAACACACCCACCAAGACTAGACTGGAGCCAGCCAAGCAGTGCCTCATCTCTTTTTACCCTTGCACAGACCAATGAAAGGAAGAAGACTGGTTAATTAAGTCTACACCAAAAGCCCGCAAACATCAAAATTTTCTTTAACTTCGACAGCTACGTGCATGTATCTTGCATTTAATAGTTGATTCTGCTAAAATTCACCGACAAGCCGTTAGTCATAGCTATGACTAGCATGGTTCAATAAACACCTAAATACCTATTAATCTTTAGTATATATGTTACATAACGTTCATCAACCAATTTTGGCATAGAAACCTAATTTACCTGGGGTACTTCCAATTCGTTCAAGTGTACATGTAATTTGTACATGTAAACAGAACAACTAACTAAGTATATAGTAACAATTACAGCCACTGTGAGAAAACCAATGGAATGCACATAGATGAGATGTAACAGAAACAAACAGCACAATCTATACGTCGACAGACCATGTGCAAAGACAACTCATCTTGGTGGCATTCATCTAGTTAATTGCTCACCAAGTCCTTTTTTGTGACAACTGAAAAAGATGGTAGGCCAGTTGTAATTTCATAAAGTATCTGTAAACAGTAAGCACACAAATCTTTCAACCCAACATGAGTTCTCATATTAACAATAGCATACCACACCAAAGGAGTAAATGTCTATGTTTGGAGACACTTTACCCTTAAATGCTTCAGGTGCCATGTACGATCGCGTCCCAACTGCTGAAGTCACATAGAATGAAGACCAAGAATCATCCTCATCATCCACCGATATACAAAGCCCAAAATCAGCCAGTTTTGCTGTCGAATCTGCACTTACCAGAATGTTGGCACTAATATAGGTTTGAATACAAGTTACAGACTCAAGAAGATCACACAATTACTTCATTACCATTTGACATCTCGATGTACAAGAGTAGGTTTGCATGTAGTATGCAGATACTGTATTGCACAAGCAATATCTCGCATTAACTTCAAACGAACACGCCACTCAGGAGGATTTGGATTCTCCTATGTTAAGAAAGTACTACAAGTGTCACAATAACAAACATCAGACTAGCTGATACCTTCCTGATAAGCCTTCCTAGGTTGTCTCCTGACACAAATTCATACACTAAACACAACTGAGGACCTTCACAACACTGGCCAATGAGACGGACGACATTGGGGTGATGACATCTAATACCAAATCATTAATAACAGCAACGACATTTATTTCCATTTCAGAAAGTAAGAATTAACCTTGTCATTGCCACTAGCTCAGCTCGAAACTGAGTCATAGCTAGCTTGATGTGTGACGCTTTACTAGTTTTGGGCTACATACAGGTAATGTTAGTAACAACTAGAGTTTAAACAATTAAATTAGTAAAACCAATGTAACACCTGCTTTAATGTCTTAACGGCTACATCTTGAACTCTACCACCTGTAACTGGCATACGACAATGAAATACATCACCAAAGTTGCCACTTCCTATTCGACATCCCCCTTCTTTGACTAGTCTCATGTCAAATCCTTGTGTAGACTGATGTACCATTTCATACCTATATTCAACAATTACTTTGCTTTCAGAAGAGTCTTCTTGATCTTTGTTTGAGTAAACAATTCCACTTGTGCTCTCTTCATGACAACTCAACTGTGATCTCTCTGAGACCACTTCGTTTTTGGACTCAATCATATCTAAGTTAGTGAGCTTGTCAAGAGGATTATCAGACAATGATGAAGTAGGCAATGCAGCAATAGCATTTGTTCTATCACTATTTGGATAGTGTAAGCCAAGGGTGCTTTCTTTTTCAAATAAGTCTGTTGTAGTGACTTTGACAGAGGCTGCACTTTCTGCTTTATCATAGTCGTTTGTTGACACGTCTAATTCCTGCTGCTCTTCACTGGAAGGCTCAGCTACAGAACGCACAGTAGTAGTGCACTTGTCCCCTTTCTCATTGACTGATGATTGCAGTTCAGGTACAATCTCCTTTACTGAAATAGAAACGCTACCTTTCCTAGATTCATTCAACAATTCATGATCAGACACCCTATGCGTTTTGTTATCCATGCTCTCGTCTGATCTATCCACTTCTTCCTTCCTCGTACTAAATTCCTCAGCTGTGCAATTACTAATCACTGCAACGGCTTGATCAATTTCTCCATGTTTTGGTTCCTGTTTTGATGTCTCGTCTAATTTGGCTGTTATTCTATCAGCAGATTGCTGTCCAATCTCAGTTGGCAAGCCTACAAAACCTCATTACACAACAACTATACATGGTTCAAGTTACATGTCACTCACTAACCATTTGTCAACTTAAGATCTTTCATGTACTTTTTAAATAGCACAAGTAGTGCGGCAATATCGTCTTCCTTTTTCATGACTTTCAGCTTAACGAGTTCATGTGAATGTTCTTCTACAATAACATCTTCAAAACATAGTCTAGAGAATATCTCTATATTAATTGTTTCGATGATGATTGCTTTTGAAGCTCCTTCACTCAAGTCAAACAACTCTTGACCTAAATTCTCTAGATAATCCTGTGTATGATATTTTACAGCTGTAGAGTTCAATAGTTCTGTAATTGTATCATGAGTTGCTGGGTCTTTCTGTGGCAGATCATTTGTCTTTGATGGTTTTATTCTCTGACACTTCCACACCACATTTTCTTTTAAAAAATTCAACGTTTGCAAAAAGGACCAATCATCTGAAACCATTGCAAAATTAGCCTCTTTAAAAAAGTCTTCATCCAACTTCAAAATGGCATCATCACAGCTGCCCTCATCGTTGCAACTAAAGTTTGTTTCTTCTAACTGTTGACTAGTTTGAGTGCTGTCACAAATGAGATCTACAATACGTTGTACAAAAGTCAACTGATCAGTTGTTTGGCATCTTCTTGAGAGTACGTTGTCTGTTTGCAACGTGAAACAGCTGCCATTTCCATTCACATCAAACACACCTGCAAGAAAAATTGATTTGCTTAGTTTTTCCTGCAGTTTACCTATATTGTTGAAAACATAGTACTGTACATGCACTACATAAACGTCCATAAATTACAAACAGAACATTATCAAAAAATTTCTTAGAACAAATAAAATTAACCTTGTAGCATACATGTTTGTAGATGTGAAGATTGTAGTTTACCTGCTCACTCATGCATGGTAGAAACTGTTTGATAAACCTAGCGAGCTTGTAACTTACATAATTCTAAATATGTTGAAGCAAGAGTACGTTCGAATTCCCAAGCACTGTTGCTGTTACAAGCTCTAAAGGTAATTATTAATTGCAGTAATTGCACACGTACTGCGAAAGGTGAATAGATTCTCGTGCTTCCTCATAATAATCGTTCACAGCAGACGACACAATCAAGCACACATCGGAAGAAATCCCCGTGTTATCCGGGAATTTTCTTGAGATATTTACACAGAGCCATGAGACGCAGAGGAATTGGCGCGATTGACAAGGGAAAACTTGCTAAGGTATTTGTAGCGATTTCTAAAGTAAAGTAAAAACAGCAGACAAACCTTACTCACTTTGCTGGTGCAATGCATTCACAACATAGACAGGCACATGTACAGCATTACACTGTTGTGTTTGATGTAAAGGCCAAGTTTGCAGAGAAAGGAACAGAGATTGCTGAGCTTCAGTTCTCTCAGATGCAGTCGCAGTTGGATACGTTTCGCTCAAACTTGGAAGACTTCGCGGCCAAGCACAAGAACGAGATAAAAAAGAACGCAGAATTCAGACAGCATTTCCAACAGATGTGTGCACGGATAGGAGTCGACCCCCTAGCTTGTAAGCATCTCTGTTTGCTTTTACAAGTTATTTGTTTAATTAATTAAGTTTTGAATAATTAAAAATAGTTTTATGCACAAGTCAAATCGTCAGTGACGTTTTATATTGTACATTAACATTTAATGGGACAGTAAAGCTGGCTGTCTAGGATGTCTGATTTTATTAGTGTATGATATCTGATGTATCAGTAGATGTTAATGTATAATTTTAATTTATTAATTAAAGTCTAATTTAAATTTACTATCTATTTTAAGTTAATGTCTGTCTAATTTATCGCATGAAGCGTATTGTGTGTACTGATGCTGATGCTGTTGCAGCAAGCAAAGGATTTTGGGCAGAAATGCTTGGTGTGGGAGATTTCTATTATGAGGTGAGTTCGTTTGTGTGTATTCCGTTGTGTCTATGCTTCATGTCTCGTAGCTAGGAGTACAAATCATTGAAGTTTGTTTGGCAACGAGATCAAGGAACGGAGGTGAGCTGCTTCTCGTTCAAAGTCAACAAGTACTATTAGCTATTCACGATCTCTATAGGTCTTATAAGTCTTGAAGAGCTAAAGCTTCGATTGTTGAAATCAAGAGGCAAACATGGCCAGGATATTAGCAAGTATGCAAACAACTATAATACACATGTCACTATGGATGGACCATTATGTGTATTGGTCGTCGTGGTAATCTTCGTTGTTGTCAGTGATGATATCATACGAGCAATAAAGAAGTTACGGGTACTTGGCAGTGGGTTTGCTGTCATTCCTATCGGCGATCGGCGACTCATACAATCCGTACCCGGTGAACTGAGTATGGATCACACGGCAGTATTACAACATGCCGAGGTAAACCCCAACGATGTCTTACCATGTCATTCAATTGAAAGCATTCTGTATAACATAGAATGGTGGTTATGTCTCGCTGTCTGATCTCGTCCGAGAAATGAAATGGGAAACGACGCGAGCTTCTCGTGCATTGGTATCAATATCCATGTAAAATATCAGATCAGACTGGTTACGTAGTCTGGTGTGGATATCATGTTATAGGAACACCTCGTACAAGAAGGAATGGCATGGGTCGACGATCAAACCCACGAACGACAGTACTGGTTTCCAAGTCTTGTTCCTGATTTATAGATATCAATAAACAGCAATTTGTTGTATCAAATATATCTGACCAGAAGTGATGTCAATAGTTCCAGTAGAAGATTACTCTAAAGCACATCCAATATAGTGACATAAATTAGTACCTCGAGAAAATAAAGAGCAAAAACATGATGATATGTACTGTCCCTCTGTCTTGTCTGATTTTTGATAAAACAACAACAACAACAAACACAACTTTGTCTCCAGTAAACGATACTCATAATTCAATTCTTTTCAACTAGTAATTTCAACTCAGGTAAAACCTAGAGAGACAGACAGTGAACAGCGAGGTTTGTACAAACGGTCACTGACTTTATGTGTAAACCTTCATTATGTCTGGTCTCAATGCATGGTCACTGATTGTTGCTGACTTTGCCACTTGAATCAATTCCAAACCGACCGACTTCTCTTTACTCTCATTGTCCCTACTTTTCGGCCACCGAGCCTTCGGGTCCAGTAGCTTACCCACGTCGATATTCTGACGCTCCATATCTTCCAGGTACGCTTTCTGTAACAGTAAATCGTCACACATGTACTACAACAGTGACTAAGTGGTACTCCTCACGAGGTCCTGTTTCTTTCTACTCGAATATGGAGGAAGGCCGGTTGCCAGCTCAAACAAAATCTAAACACGACAAAAATTGTGTGTTGACAATAATCGGTTTCAAGTGCCGACTGACCATTCCAAGACCATAGATGTCTCCTTTGGTTGAAACAATGCCTTGGAATATTTCTGGAGCCATATACGGACGCGTTCCAACTGAGGATTGTTGTTCGACTTCTTTGGGTATGTCGCCGTCCGCGTCTATTACCATTGCCAACCCGAAGTCGCTGAGTTTTGCCTCAAACGTGCCACTCAGTAACACGTTTGATGATTTCACATCGCGATGTACGACCGGCAGGCGATAGGCCGTGTGAAGGAACTCCAAAGCCGATCCAACATCGCGAGCAATCGTCAAACGTACACGCCAATCAAGAGGCAGAGAGTTATTCTATATGAAGGAACTCATTTGATACAGCAAAACGTCGTCAAACCCGATTCTATTACCTTGCAGTCAAGGCGGTGCGACAAAGCTCCCATTTCCATGTATTCATAGATGAGACACAGTTCCGGTCCATCACTGGAGAATCCCAAAAGGCGAACGATGTTCTTGTGCAGATATCGAGTGAGTAAATTCATTTCTGTGCCAAACTGTCTTCGACTCAATGCAACTTGAGCAGCACTTAGACTGGAGGCCTACAAGTTTATAGAAAAAACGTTAGTAAACGAAATCTGCCTGTATGTATTAGATTTTGTGTTACTTTTTTGAATCGTTTAACGGCGACTTGAAATGTCTGGCCAGTTTCGGAGTGGAGTACTCCATGGAAGACGGTTCCGAACGAGCCCACTCCCAGTCGCTTACCGCCGTCTTTCATCGAAACCTCGTTAAATGTGTCTGTAGCTCTCTCGACGTGCCAATACTTGCTCTCAAATATCGGATGAACCTGGCAGGAAAATGTGTAATAAAACGTAACGACAACGTGACTGCCATTTTGGACGTACCTCGGGATCTCCTTTTCTATCTGTATTCTCTTGGTTTGTCTCAGTGGCATGTTCAACACTTGGTCTTACTGTACTTACTCTTATGGATGTCGGTTGAGAACGAGGAAACGCCAGTTCTTCTTCGTGAATACCGGAATACGTCACCATTGAAGTTGTCAGTACACCCTGATTCTGTTGATGCAACATTGGTGGTAACATGGGATTGGTATTCGCCTTTGGCTCGGAGCTTGTACTGAGTTGGTTCAACCACTCTGGTTTTCTATCTGTAAAGTATGAAGCAAAATTGACTTTATATTTGTAAATGCTCATTGAATTGAAATTACCAGAAGTTTGCTGTACATTTGTATGCAATGAACTTGCTTCTTGCACTTCAGACTCGATGGGCGTTTGCTGACTACCTTCATGGAGTCTGTTGCTACCCTGAGTGACACTCGGCAAAGTCTGTGTCTCAGCATTAATGCCTGGTCTTCTCGTTTTTCTCAAAGTGTTGTCATGCAGCAATGCGTCGACTGCCTCCAGCCCCATACTTCCCTTTTTCTCGAGTAACCGATATAGCAGCAGAGATCGAGCATTAGCATCTTGACTCAGCATGTGATCCAAGTCGGAGGCAGAGAAGACTGTCCTTTCATACAACCATGATGCTGCACGAACAGGATCAACTTCATCAATTATGTCATGAAAGTATCCTCGAATTGCCAAATGTTCCTACAAACATCTAGTCATTCAAAGTGTGCAGAACAACATCATATAAACTATTACCTGTACGGCTTCATGTTTCCCAAACCATATCATAAGTTCACCAGATGGTATAAACTCTTGACCACCAATACTATATAATTCCTTCTTCACTTTGAAAATATTGACATCCACTAGATCTACAAAGTCCGGGTACAATGAGTTGCAGTCCCGAAGCAAAACAGCAGGATGTATGACAAACGAGCTGGATGCATTGCTCAAAGCATTCAGTCGTGCACAAATCATTGCATTTATGCTAGAACAGACAGCAGGCAATGCAGAAACTCCATTGTGCACATAAACAACAGCCTCAATGTATGTTTCTGCATATGTGACATCCAACAAGTGCCGAGCTGCAACGTGAAACCTAGCGGATGATGCCAGACACTTTACAGAGCTGGGAAAGCGGAGCATCAAGTATACTACCAGCTGATAGAAGACTGACACAGGAATAACCTTCTTGTGACATCCAGGGTAACGAAATGCTAGTGGAGGAATCTGAGTATATCCCAATAATGGTGACAATGATTCATTTTTCAGGCAAGTCGGCACAAGATAGCAATGGCGTGCATTAATGACAGCATATTCATGCTTGTCACTATGGCTTCTGCTTTCATTAGGAAATACGTAGGATGTCTCCGAGCTTTGTTCATGCTCACTATCAGCAAGCATGGGATCGAGTAGAAGATGTAATTTGTGAAGATCCTGTAACAGGAGAGTTGTGAAAGTAATCTTGTCTTTTGGAATTAGACCATGTTGAGCAACAGGCAGTAGGTTGTCATTGACTTCAGCATGAGCAATTTTACAGACCTCCAACAGCTTGGAAATCTCATCTGAAAACACAGTTGGTTGCAATAAGAGCTGAAACTTATAACGTTGTTGCATACTAGACTCTTGTAACAACTTGTGAGGACTGATCAATGCAGACTTTACTGGTGAAACTGGTGAAAAAATTGCATCATAATCATCCTCCACTTCCATGACATCACTTCTGATGTCATAGGAAATATTCATACACAAACCAGTTCTCATTAGATGGTTCACAGAGGGCATTAGGTCTGTGGAATCCCCAATATTTGTGATCAATTTTTCTAATGACATTTTCTTAGTTTGATGCAGTCGCTCAAGAAGAACCATCTTTTCTAACTCCAACCTCAGTGACACAGATGTTGACTCTGTATTTAAGACTTTGAGAATTGCTGAATGAACTGATAATACCACGGCTGGGTCAGATGGCTTCGATACAAAAAACATGTTCTCAGTGTGAATTCCATGGTTGCTCACTAAATGTCTAAGAACCCTATTGTCATACTTGCAGTCTGAACTAACAATACCAAGAAACACTATTTGTCTTGGAGACTGTTCCAGGCATCCTAGCAATCTATTCAATTGGGCAATCCACACAGGCCTAACTGAAGCCACTTCACTAGTGATGATGTCGTCCACAGGTAAAACTACAAATAAAGGAGTCAGACACGAGTTGCACAAAATCGCCTCTATTCCTTCGCCTTGTACAAGTTCGGATGAACTTATCCAAGTAGGGTCTTCCCCGTCCGTTAGACAACCAAATACTTGCATTAGTTGTAACCCCTTTGTTGTGGTAGGTGTGTCACTAGGAGGACTACTCTTATATGCCATTTGAAATACTTCCAAGCAGTATTGCATCACCATTTGGTGTAAACCCAATACATTTACAACTAGAATGCGCCGAGCACGAGAGATACATGGAACAACATTCTTCTGGGACTGAGAAGATGAAGATGAATTGGAGAGCCTGCCATCACCTAAGCACAACCAACAGTCAGATCTTGTAACAAAACAGCACAACTGACCTACTCCACATCTAAGTAAATGCCTAAAGGCAGTTAGAGAGAGGCACTAGCAATACAACTTGGAACTATGACTCCACCCATATCGTATCACAGAACTACTGAGCACACCTAGCAACGACTTTCGTCATGTTTGGTAACTTGGTGGTAACTACAACACACTAGAATGCATCACCAATTTGAGTGGGCAGTGGAAAGAGTTCAAAGACATTCTGGCACCAGTCCCTACCACAAATGTTCAACAACCTCCCAAAGTGCTAAACCAACAACCACGACAGGAATGCAGACTCTTGCCAAGTTAGTTAATCTCTGGCTACCACCCAATAATAAATAACTCATAAATATGCAAAGTTGCTATAAAGTTGTACCTACTGTTGTGGGAAAGAAAAAATATTATTAATAAGAATCAACCAGATCAGTCTGGTTCAGCACAACACATAATATATTCTATTCATTTATTATTAATACTATTATCAATATTATTATATAGACAAGTGGTTCTTATGTCAACATATCAGACATGCAATCATGCACATGATACATCACATGACTACTGCACATGACAGAGTGAACATGAATGTAATGCATGACCTTGCTATTGCATCAACAAACAAAATAATGTGCTTGACATCTTGCAGGTGATGTTCACGTGCAAAAAAAACCCGTCCATTGCAATGGTACTGTAGCACTAACAAATATTACTGAAAATCGGTCACATAAATTAAGTTGCAAATGTATATTATAGATTAATTACACAAAATTCAAATGATAGATAAAATTTGATGTAGTAATTAGTTATAAGACTGATTCTACAACAACAGAGCACAAGAGAAACCTGACATTGTGCTTAGATACTTTGTACTAATTAATTAATTAATTAATTGAGTCTTCAGTATACAATTCAGATTGGTTAGAAACACACATGTACAATATTTTCTACTTTCTACAAGATTACTAGAGACTTTCTTTGTATATATATAAAGATAATTACCTTGACTGTCCACCGGATATTGAACTGTCGTATCTGTTTCTTTTCTGCTTGAGCCTTGACGCGTATGACCTTTTGGTAGTAGAGCAGAGTCACCTCCAAGTTTACTAGTTGATGTATCCTTGTCACCTCTAAACTCGAGCTCGTCACATCCGTGAAGACTTTCTCGGTCATCACAGTACCGCGGCCGTCCAACCCTCCAACGACATTTCAATGTCTCGCAGTGTTCAGAAATAAACGAAGTGTAATGTTGATGATGACAAGGTACCGGCAAATGCTGAATTGACAAACTGTCTTCTTTGGAATAGCCATTGTAGGACCCAGGATATCCTCCCATCTCCAGAGGGAGAGATGAAAGTGTCAAAAATGTCGAGTGACCTTCGAAAGGTAGGGAAATGAATGAGCTAAACATTTACTAGCCGCGTCTCCAGACTCTCGCGCTAGTCTTGTCCGGTGCCCGTATAACAATTTCAGCGGCTAGCGCGAGGGAGTCTGCGGACGTGGCTAGATTTAGGACCTTGTAGCAACAGCACAAGTCTCGGATATAACGTAGTAGGTCATGGCGACCAAATAGTTTGAATGGCTGCACACACGCGATACTTTTAAGTTTGTTGAATTTTAAAATGACTGGAAATTGATTAGTTAGCGTAAGACCAAACTTGCAATGTAGACTTCTATATTTTAGATAAAATTAGAAAAATTGTAGATACTTAAGAAACACTTTAATTACAGCTCTAAAAATAAATATATCTTCCGACGACGTTGTACACCCATGCTCTGTTTGAGTCTCAGTGCAATCTAATTAAAAATGTAGCCATCTTTTATCAATTAGTGTTTTTCAAATAGTAATTTTGACACATACTTTGAAACAATATTTAAAATTAGTATCAACAGAACAAATCCTTGGTTAATTAATCACTTATACACGTATATCTAGATAATTATGGTTAGAATTGTTGCGCTTGCATGAGTCCAGACGGTCACCCCCGTGGCGAAGAGCCTAGGCCCGGTCGTGCAACACAAAGATGCAGTCTGTCTTTCCTTGCAAGTTGGTAGTCAACCCCAGTAACTTAATATTAATTATAACTATCTCTCTAGCCACGTGGAAAATTGCACTCACCTTTCACCTCAACGAAGCCAGTCATGAGCGGAAGTGCTGATAAGGTATGACATTTGGAAGACGTTTCAAAGTGCTTTCCCTCATTTGCACCATCAGTTTCCCACACTTGGTGTTTTCGGTCAACCTCCCTCACTATCACACACCGTACTGTGGTGGAACGCCGATTCCGGCACACACGTCCTCTCGATTTCGTCCAAAGGAAAGCCGTCATTGTCGGGGCCGTCGCCTCTAGTACTTGGTACATCGCAACTTTGACGCAAACGTCTACTCTCCGATCGAACTGCTAGACGTTCTAGCAGCTCCATCTTTCATAGCAACAGCAAGAGCAACCAATTAGCGCTAGGTGTGCTATAGTACATGACGTCATGATGATGTCACCGAAAGCATGATATGATAGATATCTTCCAAAAATGCATGTACACGTAATACAAGGATGCTATTGCGGTTCGCCCGCACCAGTCGAAGGAAGTAGATGCCATTACCATGAGTTTCAGCACACAAAACCACGCCCATTTGTAATAATTTGTACTAGAAAAGTGAACCTAGCTAGACAGCTGACACTTTAGACAACTCGTTGCGTACAGACTCACTTACGCGGCTAGCAAACGCTAATGCATCATCAATACTGCACCCAAAATGTTCACGTGGAAAGCGATGACGTCGTTAGTGACACGCCCGAGGAATCGGTTAATTCGAGGTGATGTCACTATCGCGTTAATTTTAACAAGCAACGCCTTAAATCGCTAATAGTCGGTCATGCGCGGCTCCACCCTACCTATAAGCGCGCGCAAATTCGTTTTCCTGCCAGACGTTGTCGAAACTCACAGCTACAAGACGAAAGAGTCACTTGTCTGAGCGGTCATTGCAGGTTCGACGCTTCACTACTACTCTTCGAAGGCTATTGACTGCTACAGCTTGTACACGTAAAGTAAGTCCATGATGGAGGCTTGAGCTAGAAATCTAACGTTTCGAAATCGGTACTGTGCTGTATATCTACTAGCTTGTAGTATGCCTGGTGTATGTGTAAGGCTGGGAGGTGGTGCAGTCACATGGTGGTCTGTAGAGGCTTGTACTGCTTCGTTTACGTGCCTCGAGGAATCCATGCACGCGCATGCCAGCAGGTGGTGCATTGTTTGGTCTACTGACGCATTTCTTCTCCCTAGCAAGCAGGTACTGTACTACGTCTTGTGTAACTTCGCAAAAGTTTGATGCACAACGACAGGCACAAGCAAGTCTGTCGACCAGTGCATGTAGAGACCTGTACAAAAATTTTGGGCGATAGACCTCCCGGTCCCTCATGTAGTCCGAGATCGGATGGCTAGTAAAATCTTGGAAACGCGTGCGCAAGCACTCAGCCAGTGTGCATGTCGGGGTATCTACAGACAGCCAGACAGTAGCATGAGCAGGTAATGAGTTTGTCGTTTATCCTAGATAACACATTCTCCTACGTTGCGTGTCATCTCTCTCTCCCTCTCTCTCCGTCTCTCCCCCCCCCCCCCCCTCTCTCTCTGAACACTGCCTCAGTTAGGAGTTCAAGCAAGAAATGCGGCGGCGAACAATTGCAAATGGGATAGCTACACTGCGTGTCTGTAGTTGTCAGGTGGAGAAGCAAGAGAGCATGGTTGCGAAACAACAGAGCTCTAATTTCTATTTCGTCTCAAAACTTTCCGTAGTGTAACCACACAATCTATTTGTAATTTAAATGTGACAACTCCCTAGACCCATGCAGAGATCTGGACGTCGCAAAATTGGAGGCTAGTTACTTGGGTGCGCAAAGTGACCTTGATGCCTAGATGCAAAATTGTGAGCCTGTACATCTAGCCCCAACTTGCAAATCTAACCCAGGACACTTCATATGTTAGCTAGAAAGCAGAAGGCAGTTTGTATGTAGTGCATGTTTCTCGTGAGCTAGAGCTTGACACCACGCAACGACAGTTGTCACAGTTTGTCTGCTTTTCATGCATGTGTGCACGACACCAAGCAACACGTGTTTGTTTGTCACAGTTCCTCTATGGTAGGAAAACGGTTTCCTACTTTCGTTATGCATTAATTAACATAACGCATTGTGCGTTCTGAGCTTTCACGTCCGCCTTTTCAAAATATAACTCTAGTTCGCATTTACCACTAGAGCTTATATTCTTGCTTGCTAGTAAATACTGATCTTTCTTTCCGTAGAGTGTCAGTCGAAATGAACATATGATCGCAGTTGCTACACTGTCTTTTGCACAGTGTCGCTATTGCTCTCGCAGAAGAGTGAATCTGGAGCATACAGCAGCTTAGGAGCGCGACTGTTTAATTACAAGTCCAAATTCGACTTCCGAAATATCGTGGCCAGCAAGTACGCGGCTGCTTGGAAACGTGGCAGGTACACATGTGCTATCAATCCATAGATCCCGTATATATCTTATGCGAAGTACGTGGCATGGACTCAAATATGGAACACGGTCTAATGCTTTTAGTTAGCAAAGAATGAAGGACTCTACACTAGAATACGTCGTAATAATTAATGTAATAGCATATTCATGGCCGTAGCAGCCGCTTTGTCAGTCTCGATCATTGATTCAGACTTTCTCGGAGACGATCTGGCAATTAGGCCAACGAAGTTTCTGGATCAAGGGACAGTGTTGCACACACCAGCATTCGAAGCTGGAATTGTGGCCGAGAACTTTTTAGTGCAGCCACTAGACGTGGTTGTTGGACATGCCTGTACGGTCACAAATGCCGGACAATGTGTACAGTGTTCAGGAAGACATGGATGACAGTCGATGTAGGTTTCTGCATATGTGACATCCAAGAAGTGATGATTGCTTATCATGTGATATCTAGAATCCGCTAATGTGGGAAATAGTTGAGCAAATATATGTACGTAAGAATTAATTCAAGTAGTTGGAAAAGCACAGTATCAAGTATGCAACCAACTGATAAAAGAGTAAAGACAGGAACAGGAACGTCCTGTTCAGGTAAACGAAATGCCTGAGCTCGAGGATGCTATGATCATTTGACACATGATCAGTACAGTGTTGTGTTAGAAGATACTTTCTCATCGTGACTGTATACATACTTCATACTCTAATGGACATGATATACAAGCAATCAATCTAGATAAGATGGATGCCAAACATACTTGAATTGCTGTTCTTCAAGCATCACCACACCAGGATGCAAGCAGATACAGGACCACACAGACCCAACCAAGGACACTTTCTGATATACTTCTGTAATTAAATTCTTTAAAAATTGTCTTACATAAACAAAGTACATAACTCTGGCGTGTATGAACGGTTACTCAATCCTGGGCTGAAATGTTGGATCAATGAACACAGGAACATATCGTAATGTGTTGGTTCTCAAATCAATGAAGTGTATTCTCTCCTTTTTCCTCTGATGCTGTATGTGTCAACCAACTCCAGCTCTACAATGACCTTGTGTACAAGTGGTGCAAGAATGCCACGTTTATGGTCAAAATCTAATGATACTAATTCATCTTTGACTACTTAACGCTGAAAATGGTGGATTGCCAGTTATGGACAGATGCCGGGACTTCGCTACAAATGATTCGATGCAATGTGCTCATAGAAAAGATTCTTGAAGAGATCAGCACCACGGATTTCTTGGTTAATTGACCACAATTACTTACTATACTACTTCATGTAATAAAATACTAATTTTGGAAGATAAAGTTTCAGTAGAGAAAAGTTTGGTATTGTGGTAAATACAGATATACAGTAGTTGTAACGTTTAGCATGGGATTTTTACTAGCCCAGAATAAAAATACGTAGTTTTGCTTATTATATTTGAGATGTGATCAAACATTTGATCAGAAACTTGGACGTTGGAAGGAAACGATGTTGTCAATTTGTTGAGGAATGCAATCTCTGTTGTTTCCATGAATGTTCTGCCAGTGTTTGGACAAACACGACTGTCAGTTATTACTAAGCAGCAGGAGCAGGAGCATGATTTATGGGCCATGCCAAGCAGTTATTATAGTTCTTCAATACAGAAGCCCTTATGGAATATGGAGTATGACATCACTGTTGACATTGAAGTCTCAATCTGCTGCAATATATCTTGTTCACTGGCATCAAACAGGAAGCAGAAACAGTCAAATTTGTATTTGAAGTTTGAAGCATTGCATTTGTTTACAGTAACTAGAAAACTATAACTTATGTTTTATGCTGTAAGTTCCTTGCTGGTGTATAGTAATATGTACTAACAATTTATTCATTGGTTCTATACCAGTTTTCAATAAAGAAATATCATAGACATATGCTGAACTACAACAACAATTAACCAGCATCTGTAATTACATCAGAAATAAATGCCTGAATTATTGCTATACCCACTCATATCCACTGGGCAATAAGATCTACAAACATGGGATACAGCATTTGCTAGCATAAACAAAATAGATGACTGCGCCCAGTTAAGAAAACTGTTTCAGACAAAGAAACACAATTGTTGGCTACAAATTGTAGCTAATGAGCTGTTTCGCTGCAAGGTCAATACAAATAATCTAGAAATATAGTACAGTGTAGTACGTACTGACATAAGAGACAAATAGCTAGACAAGAGCAATTTTCATTTTGTCAATATACTGTATTTACTTTCTTAATTAAACATTGCACTCTGCATGTCAATAGTTTAAAACTTTTCAATCACTATAGGAAGCAGTATACAATAGTCTAACTGTACCTACCCGCATCAGCATTGTTCATTCCTAACTCTGTTCAATATTGCTAATAAGTGCTGTCAGCTGAAGTAAAACCTGAGCAGAAATAGATCATTGATATGAAGTAAGCAACTGAAAACATTTGCTACCTCAACAATGTCAGGTCTATTTGTGTGATCCCCTATTGCGGCCATCTTCCCAATCTTTAATAAATCAAGACCATATGAACTGTCTTTGCCCTGTCCTCGTCTGCTAATTGGCCATCGAGCTCTGGGATCTAGCATTTTCACAATGTGGACTTTCTGACATTCCATGTCCTCCAGGTTTGCTTTCTGCATTAGAGAAATACAAATAAACTAAAAATATCAGCAAAATTACACTAATAATATAGTAATGCTAATAAACAGACCTACTGACACGCTCTCAGAAACCTTCCATAACCAATACCAACTGAAGAATCTCTGAAGCTAAGTTCATGCCACAAACTAACAATACTGTACTCAAGCTAAACAATGCATTGTTTGTAATTATTCTATACAAGCTGTGGTCTTGCCTACCATTCCAAGACTATAGACATCCCCTTTGGTTGATATTAACCCTTGCAATGATTCTGGTGCCATGTAAGCCCGAGTTCCGTAAGATGGCTCCTCTGTGTCTTCAGGCTGCTGATCACCATCAGAGTCCCAGATTACTGCCAGGCCAAAGTCACTTAACTTGGCTTCAAAGTGCGACCCCAACAGCATATTGGATGACTTCACATCACGGTGGACAACTGGTAGACGATAAGCTGTGTGAAGAAACTCCAAGGCAGATGCAATATCTTGACCAATTGTTAAACGAACACGCCAGTCAAGAGGAAGAGTGTTGTCCTGTAGACATAGCTGGTCAGTGTGACAAACACCTATAGAGACAAGTATGCACTAATAGGACACCTTGCAGTCACGTCTGTGAGCTAGAGGTCCTCTTGACATATACTCATATATAAGACAGAGTTCCGGTCCATCACCGGAGAATCCTACAAGTCGTATGATATTCTTGTGGAGATAATGAGTCAGCACATTCACCTCAGTTCCAAACTGCTTTCGACTCATTTTAACTTAACTAGGCAAACTTCAAACTGGTAGCCTATATTACAAAAGAACCCTTCGGTTTCTTTACATTACATAAAACTATTGCTTTTCTTTACCTTCTTCAGACGTTTCACGCAACTTTAAATTTCTGGCCGGTTTCAGAGTGGAGCACTCCATGAAATACTGTTCCAAATGAACCAACTCCCAGTCTCTTTCCTCCCTTTTGCAGAGAAACTTCATTAAAACTGTTGGTTGCTCTTTCAACGTGCCAATACTTGCTCTCAAATATTGGATGAACCTACCACAAAGGAATATAAAATGACAGGAACAATAAACAGAACAAGTAGTGGCACTTCAGGATCTCGTTGAGAGCGTCTGGACAAGACTAGCGCGAGAGAGTCTGGGGACGCGGCTAGATTTACGACCTTCTAACAACAGCACAAGTCCCGGATATGACACAGTAGGCCTTGGCGACCAAATAGTTAGATTGACTGCACACACGCAATGCTTTTAAGTTTGTTTGAATTTTAAAATATGACTGGAGATTGATTAGTTAGTCTAAGACCAAACTTGCAAAGTAGACTTCTATATTTTAGATACAATTTAAAAAAATTTCTAAATAATTTAGAAACACTTTAATTAATTAAGCTATAATTGTATTTGCTAAAAATAAAAATTATCTTCCGATGACATTGTACACCCATGCTCTGTTTGAGTCTCAGTGCAATCTAATTAAAAAATGTAGCCATCTTTTGTCGATTAGGTTTTTCAAATAGTAATTTTGACACAGACGTTTGAAACAATATTTAAAATTAGTATCAACAGAACAAAAGCTTGGTTAATTAATTAATTACACACGTATATCTAGATAATTATGGTTAGAATTGTTGCGAATGCATGAGTCCAGACGGTCACACCATGGCGGAGAGCTTAGGCCCGCTCGTGCAACACAAAGATGCAGTCCTTTCCTTGCAAATTGTTAGCCAACTCAGTAACTTAATATTAATTATAACTATCTCTATATCCACGTGGAAAGTTGCACTCACCTGTTTCATTCGTTTTAGTCTTTCGACGTCGTGATTTCACCACACCGAAGACAGTCATGAGCGGAAGTGCTGATAAGGTATGACATTTTGAAGGCGTTTCAAAGTGCTTTCCCTCATTTGCACCATCAATTTCCCACACTTGGTGTTTTGGATCAACCGCACTCGCTATCTCACACCCCAATGTGGTGGAACGCCGATTCCAGCACACACTCGTCCATCCTTCTGATTTCGTCCAGGAGACTGAAGGAAAGCCGTCATTGTCGTAGCCTCGCCCCAGACGCAGTGTGGATTGCAGCCCCGGATGCGCTGCCATCACCACTACGGTACTACGGTATGTAGTGGTGATGGAAGCGCATCCGGGGTTGCAATCCACACTGGTACGTAGTGGTGATGGCAGCGCATCCGGGGCTGCAATCCACACTGCGTCTGGGGCGAGGCTATCATTGTCGAGGCCGTCGCCTCTAGTACTTGGTACGTCCCAACTTTGATGCAAACGTCTACTCTCCGATGATTTCCTCGAACTGCTAGACGTTCTATCAGCTCCATCTTTCATAGCAACAGCAAGAGCGACCAACTAACGGTACTGTAGATGTACTATATAGTACATGACGTCATGATGATGTCACCGGAAGCATGATATAACCCAAAATGCATGTACCGTAATACAAGGATGGCATTGCGTAATACAAGGATGGCATTGCGTAATGCAATGAGTTTCAGTACACAAACCCACACCCATTTGTAATAATTTGTAATAAAAAAGTGGACCTAGACAACTGACACTCTAGACAACTCGTAGCTAGTGCACAGACATCACCACACAAAATTGTTGCTTTGCCTACAGACGCAAACCCTAATTATTGCATCATCAACCCAAATGTTCACGTGGGAAGCGATGCGTCTTAGTGCCACGCCCGAAGAACATGGTGATGTTGCAATCGCGTTAATTAATGCTCCTGCTTCGATCACGGCGCAGCTCCACCCTACATAAGCGCGCGCAAATTCATTTTTGGCACGTTCGCCAACCGTCGGAACTCCCAGCTACAAGGCGCTTGTCTGATCGGTCATTGCAGGTACGACTCCTCTCCCAAGGCTTTTGCGTAAAGTAAGTCCATGATCGATCGAGGGCGCGCTCGAGCTAGAAATCTAACGTTTCGAAATCGGTACTGTGCTGTATATCTAGTACCTTGTCGTATGCCTGGTACATGTGTGCACTCAGCAAGTGTGCCTGTCCGGGTATCTACAGACGTGCAGACACTAGAGTGTCATGGGCAGATAGTGAGTTTGTCGTTTATCCTAAATATATCACATTCTCCTGCGTTGCGTCATCTCTCTCTCCCCCTCTCTCTCTGTTTGACCATCCTGTCGCCTCTCTGTCATGAACACTGCCTCGGTTAGTAGTCCAAGCAAGAAAAGCGGCGGCGTTCTAACCCAGGACATTTCAAATGTTAACTAGAAAGCAGAAGGCAGTTTGTATGTAGTGCATGGTTTCTTGTGAGTTAGAACTTGACACTACGCAACGACAGTCGTCACAGCTTGTCTGCTTGTCATACATGCGCGCACGACACCGAGCAACACTCGACTAGATGGTAGGAAGACGGTTTCCTGCTTTCGCTAGGCATTAATTAATGCGAGGCATTGTCACGCAACTGCTTTCTGAGCTTTCACGTCGGTCTTTCAAATTAAAACTCTAGTTCACTCTAGAGCCTAGATTCTTGCTTGCTAGTAAATGCTGATCTTTCTTTCTCTAGAGTGTCAGTCGAGATGAACCTTAGTAGATGATCGCATGCTGCAGTTGCTACTCTCGCAGAAGAGTGAATCTGGGCCATACAGCAGCCTAGGAGCGCGACTGTCTATTCTCTAGGCCGTCCAAATTCGACTTCCGGAATGTTGTGGCCCTCCGAGAACAGCGTGCTGCACGGTTGACACGTTGCATCGACGAATTCGATCCGGAACTCCTTCATTTCCTTTAGTGGATTAGACTGTGCAAGTACGCGGCTGCTTGGAAACGTGGCAGGTACACATGTGCTACTTACTTAGCATACGATCAATCCATAAATCTCGTCTAAATCTTGTGCGAAGTGGCATGGAATAGAAGATGGAACGCGGTCTAACGCTTAATTAATTAACAAAGAATAGGACTCTACACTAGAATACGTCATAATAATGTAACAGCATTAATTGTCATGGCCGTAGCAGCCGCTTTGTTAGTCTCGATCATTGATTCAGACTTTCTCCTAGACGGTCTATCTGGTTAAGCCAACGAAGTCATATTTGAAACACTTGCCAACTAAGTCGATTGTCCCAGAGATCTAGGGACAATGTTGCATACACCAGCATTCGAAGCTGGAATTGTGGCCGAGAACTTTCAATAAACGTGGTTGTTGGACATGCCTGTACTGCTGCGCAATGTGTACAATGTTCAGGAAGACATGGATGACAGTCGATGTAGGTTTCTGCATATATGACATCCAAGAAGTGCTGATGGTTGCTTCTCATGTGATACCTAGAATCTCCTAATGTGGGAAATAGTTGAGCAATATATATATATATAGCAATATATATATATATATATATATATATATATATATATACATACGTAGGAATTAATTCAAGTAGCTGGATAAGCACAAGCAGTATCAAGTATGCAACCAACTGATAAAAAAGTGAAGACAGGAACACGAACGTCTTTCTTATAATGTTCAGGTGAACGAAATGCCTGAGCTCGAGGATGCTATGATCATTTGAGGACACATGATCAGTGTTGTGTTACAAGATACTTTCTCATCCTAATTGTATACATACTTCACACTGTAATGGCCAACATGATATATACAAGCATAATTGATCTAGATAAGGCGGACGCCAAAAGATACTCCAGTTGCTGTTCTTCAAGCACCGACCATGCGCCAAGGATGCAAGCAGATACAAGACCACACAGACCCAACCAAGGACACTTTCTGATATAGTTCTGTAATTAAAATTCTTTACAATTGTCTTACATAAACAAAGTACATAACTGTGGCGTTTACAAATGGTTACTCAATCCTGGACTGAAATGACGGGATCAATGAAAGGTTTGGTCTACAAATTAAGGCAACTGACCTAAACACAGGAACATATGGTAATGTGTTGGTTCTCAAATCAATGAAGTGTATTCTCTCTTTTTTCCTCTGATGCTGTATGTGTCAACCAACTCCAGCTCTACAATGACCTTGTGTACAAGTGGTGCAAGAATGCCACGTTTACGGTCAAAATCTGATGATACTAATTCATCTTCGACTACTTAATGGTGGATTGCCAGTTACGTAACGGACAGATGCCAGGAGCCCAGGACTACGCTACAAATGATTCATGAAATGCAATGTTCTCATAGAAAATCTTGAAGAGATCAGCACCAAGGATGTCTTGGTTGATTGACCACAATTACTTACTATACTTCTTCATGTAATAAAAATACTAATTTTGGAAGATAAAGTTTTAGTAGAGGAAAGTTTGGCATTGTCGTAAATACAGATATACAGTAGTTGTAACGTTTAGCATGGGATTTTTAATTATCCCAGAATAAAAATACGTAGTTTTGCTTATTATATTTGAGATGTAATCAAGCAAGTGATCAGAAACTTGGACATTGGAAGAAATGATGTTGTCAATTCGTTGAGGGATGCAATCTCTGTTGTTTCCATGAATGTTCTGCCAGTGTTTGGACAAACACGACTGTCAGTTATTACTAAGCAGCAGGAGCAGGAGCAGGATCTATGGACCGTGTCAAGCAGTTATTATAGTTCTTCAATACAGAAGTCACTTATAGAATATGGAGTATGACATCACCGTTGACATTGATGTCTCAATCTGCAATACATCTTGTTCTCTGGCATCGAAAAGGAAGCAGAAACAGTCAAATTTGTAATTGAAGTTTGAAGCATTGCATTTGTTTACAGTAACTAGAAAACTATAACTTATGTTTTATGCCGTAAGTTCCTTGCTGGTGTATTGTAATATGTACTAACAAATATAATTATTCATTGGTTCTATAACAGTTTGCAATAGAGAAATATCATAAACATATACTGAACTACAACAACAATTAACCAGCATCTGTAATTACATCAGAAATAAATGCCTGAATTATTGCTATACCCACTCATATCCACTGGGCAATAAGATCTACAAACATGGGATACAGCATTTGCTAGCGTAAACAAAATAGACGACTGCTTTTTCGCTGCAAGGTCAATACAAATAATCTAGAAATACAGTAGTACGTACTGACATAAGAGACAAATAGCTAGACAAGAGCAATTTTCATTTAGTCAATATACTGTATTTACTTTCTTAAACATTGCACTCTGCATGTCAATAGTTTAAAACTTTTCAATCACTATAGGAAGCAGTATACAATAGTCTAACTGTACTTACCCGCATCAGCATTGTTCACTCCTAACTCTGTTCAATATTGCTAATAAGTGCTGTCAGCTGAAGTAAAACCTGAGCAGAAATAGATCATTGTTATGAAGTAAGCAAATGACAACGTTTGCTACCTCAACAATGTCAGGTCTATTTGTGTGATCCCCTATTGCAGCCATCTTCCCAATCTTTAATAAATCAAGACCATAAGAACTGTCTTTGCCCTGTCCTCGTCTGCTAATTGGCCATCGAGCTTTGGGATCTAGCATTTTCACAATGTTGACTTTCTGACGTTCCATGTCCTCCAGGTATGCTTTCTGCATTAGAGAAAAAGAAATGCTATAACTATGAGAGTAACAAATCACAAAATATTGGTTTACCAAAGTCTGTTTCTTTCGACTCGAGTAGGGAGGAAGACCAGTTGCTAGTTCCAGAAAGATCTACAAAAAATAAATAATACAAATGAACTAAAAAAATATCAGCAAAATTACACTAATAATATAGTAATGCTAATAAACAGACCTACTGACATGCTCTCAGAAACCTTCCATAACCAATACCAACTGAAGAATCTCTGAAGCTAAGTTCATGCCACAAACTAACAATACTGTACTCAAGCTAAACAATGCATTGTTCGTAATTATTCTATACAAGCTGTGGTCTTGCCTACCATTCCAAGACTATAGACATCCCCTTTGGTTGATATTAACCCTTGCAGTGATTCTGGTGCCATGTAAGCCCGAGTTCCGTAAGATGGCTCCCCTGTGTCTTCAGGCTGCTGATCACCATCAGAGTCCCAGATTACTGCCAGGCCAAAGTCACTCAACTTGGCTTCAAAGTGGGACCCCAACAGGATATTGGATGACTTCACATCACGGTGGACAACTGGTAGACGAAAAGCTGTGTGAAGAAACTCCAAGGCAGATGCAATATCTTGACCAATTGTTAAACGAACACGCCAGTCAAGAGGAAGAGTGTTGTCCTGTAGACATAGCTGGTCAGTGTGACAAACACTTATAGAGACAAGTATGCACTAATAGGACACCTTGCAGTCAAGTCTGTGGGATAAAGGTCCTCTTGACATATACTCATATATAAGACAGAGTTCCGGTCCATCACTGGAGAATCCTACAAGTCGTATGATATTCTTGTGGAGATAACGAGTCAGCACATTCATCTCAGTTCCAAACTGCTTTCGACTCATTTTAACTTGAGCGGGATTCAAACTGGTAGCCTATTATATTACAAAAGAACCCTTCGGTTTCTTTACATTACATAAAACTATTGCTTTTCTTTACCTTCTTGAGACGTTTCACGGCAACTTCAAATTTCTGGCCGGTTTCAGAGTGGAGCACTCCATGGAAGACTGTTCCAAATGAACCAACTCCCAGTCTCTTTCCTCCCTTTTGCAGAGAAACTTCATTAAAACTGTTGGTTGCTCTTTCAACGTGCCAATACTTGCTCTCAAATATTGGATGAACCTACCACAAAGGAATATAAAATGACAAAAACAATAAACAGAACAAGCAGTGGCACTTCAGGATCTCGTTTCACTTCAGTTATTGATGGCTCTCTCTCACTGGAAAGTTCACTGTCTGTTGTCCTTGTAATCGTCTGCACTACTGTTAACGATGAACGTGGAATGGCAATTTGTTCCTCCTGAAGACCAGCATAAATAGCCGATAATGATGTAGTCGACGTTATTGAACTTTCTTGAGACTGCTGTGCAGATCTAGATTGCAAAGACTTGATACCGAGCTGGTTTAGCTGTTCTTTCCTTGTACTTTCAAGAGTTGAATAGTTCAAATCGGCATCGGTTTGCCCTACATTTCTTGATATTTCATGATCGCCAGGCTTACTATGAGAATCAGCCTTTGCTGTCAATGATGGCTCCTGCATTGGAGATGCAGCCATCACTCTATGAGCTTGTTGATGTCTACGTCCCTCTCCAATTTGGGCAATCTCTGTTTCTGTTTCAACAGTCAACCTTTGATGTTTCTTCAGCGTATTATCATGCAGTATAGCATCAATTATTTCAAGTCCTCTTGCTCCTTTATTTTCAAGTAATAAAAGTAACGCCTGTAAACGCATATCAGCATTTTGATCCAACATTCGGTCGAGTTCTGATCCAATGATGAGTTGCCTCTCATACAGCCACGTCAAAGCACGGACAGGATCAATATCACTTTTAATTGACATGTAACTTTTTTGAATTTCACTAGGTTTCTACAAAGCAATATAATTGGTTACAAGAACATTACAACAACATAGCAAATATCAACATACTGGTCCAAGTTTTCCAAACCACAAGAAAAAATCATCAGTTGGTGAGAATAGCTGCCCACCAATGCTGCATAATTCTTGGTTAGTGCAATAAGGATCGAAATCAATTAAGTCGACAAAATCAGACCATGTTGAGTTAGAGTCGTGAAGCACAGCAGCTTGGCAGATAACAAGTACACCAGAGGTTTTGAGCAACATGTCCAAATGATCACGAATCATAATTCTTATGCCATCACAGATAGTAGGAGTGATTGGTGAGACAGTACCACGAACATATACAACAGCTTTGATGTATGTTTCTGCATAGGAGACCTCTAACACATGTTGATCTGCTATATTAAACTTTGCTGCATGTGCACAACATTTCACAAACGAAGGAAAGTGTTTCATCAAGAAAGCAATCAACTGATAAAATACAGGAATAGGAATATCTCTCTTATAATGCCCAGGCGATCGAAATGCCAGTGGAGGAATTCTGTGATAACCTATCAGTGGAAGCACCAGCTGATTTGCTTCTAAACATGATGGTAAAAGCACACAAGATCTTGCATCAGGAATCACAGGTAGTTGCGACTGAGGTTCAGTGACAATGATGTAGATCTTCTCAGAGCAGTCAGCATGACCACAAGCAACAAACAAAGGGTTCAATACCTTGCTTGCTCTGTGTAAAGCTGGTAAAAGAACTTGAAAAATTTGACTGAGTTTGCTTTTTGGGATGAGATTGTGCCGAACAGCAGGGATAAGGCAGTTGTTGGTCTCAGCATGGAAAAGTCGACATAATTCAATATTTTTATCAACTTCAATTGCAAACAACTTTGGGTCCAAGATAAGATTCAAGTCGGCACCTTTTGTGTAAGAAGCTCCCACTAAACTATCTTCAACAGAAACACCTCTGGATTGGACAATGGTTGATGTCATATATTGTTCACGCTGATAGACATCGCCTTCAGTGTTAACAAAAGGGCAGCACATAACTAAGCTGGTCTGTTCCAAATGCAAAGTGAATTGAGCTAACTGCACATCAGTCACATCCTCAGTGAGTCTACTCCGGAACTGGTCAAGAGTTAGAATCTTAGTCTTTTTGCATCTTTCAAGAAGAATCGCCTTGTCCACTTCCAGAAAGGACGATTCAGCTGCTAGCAATGACTTAGTAAGTACTTTATTGATTTCTGTACAAATTGAGGATAACATTAAATGATCTGATGACTCTAACACAAAAAGCATATGGTCTGTTCGAATCCCTAGTGTATTCATGACAACATGTTTGAGTACTCTTTCATCATAGCTGTATTTACAGATACCAATAACTACAAGTGGGCTTCTACCCGCTTGAGCAGAAACAAGCAATTTCTTTATTTCAGGAAAACAAAGTGATGAATCCTCTCCAATGACCTGCTGATCCAAAGGAATGACAACAATCAGAGGAGCCAGACAACTGATTACAATGGTAGCTTCCATTCCTTCACCTTTGATTGGTTCTGTGGCAGTAAGCCAATGTAATTGATTGACTTTCCCTGCACCGAGTACTTGCATCAATTGTACACCTTTTGTCAAGTCCTCGGAAACATATGTACTTTCCAAGTACTTCTTCATTCCAAAAATTTCAGAAGCACACCATAACTCTCGTCCACGTACTCCAAGTATGTTCACAGACACAACTTTTGATGCATCAGCAATGACCTGCTGTAAACTGGAATGCACTGATCCAGGTTTGTCATCTAATCCTGTCAAAACAACCAGTATACAGACTATGTCTTACACTGAAAGTAGAATATATTTAGAGCTAATTAATGTACGTATGACCATCATGAATCATACTGTTCACATTAAATTACAAAAGCATGTTTGAAGCTTATCAGATACAACAGTTGTTAGCTTGTTGTAAGAGAATAAAATCAGTAAGTGAGACAAAACCAGAAGATTTATGTCGTGCACAACAACAGCTGTCTGTTTGTTAGAGTCAAATCAAGTCAAATTGATTTCAAGGAAGACACCGGGTTCACAGCCGATGGAAGCAATTATTTACAAATGGAGTGGCCTAACGTGCATCAAATATGCATAATTTAACACACGCTACAAGCAGCTGGCTTAATCAATTAACAGGATTTACTACAAGGTAGTGGCCTTCAGGTAAATGCAGGGCAATTGGCATTCTTGCATAACTGAACACAATTGACAGAAATAGTATTAGGTAAATCCCTAAATATATTATTCTATTTAATCAGCTATTACCACGACCGGAAGTATGCAATAGATAGATTGCTAGAGTCGAAATTTCGAACAGTAGGGCAGCCATAGCTGCTGTGGATCCGTCAGCCTTGAGGTTTAGTGTAAACTTGGTGTAGTAGGCAAAACAATACAATGACATGTTACACTCACTTGGATACAGTAGACAGAAGTATGAGTGAAATATGAGTGAAATAAAATAATATAGCAAAAAGCAATAAAAATCTTTGAATCGATAACTAAGTGTTTACCTGTCAGACATGACTGGTGTGAGTGTCAATCTGATGGTGTATTATATATCATTGCACTGGAATCTAGTACGTACAGCACCCAATTCGGGTAAACATATAACATTCATAAACTTTAGTTTAGAAAAATTATTATTCATATACACATAATTTATACTACAGTACGTGTAAAACTGTATGAATAAAGAGCAAGACCTGTTTAGCAACAATCAAAAGAAAATGCCAGCTGATTGAACAAACCGTAGTAAATAAACCAGATCCAACACACGATTTATAAGTGTGCCAAATTAGCGCCCATATGACAATAGACGCCTCAACCAACATTTTGATAATGTGTAGCTGGCCAAACCTAACATTCTTGTTTGTAGAATTATCAACTAGCATGCATTGTACCACACTGCAACGTTCACACATTGAATTCAATTAGCACCAGAAGTTGAGCTCATACAGTAGGTTACTTTCCATTCCCTAGGGTCTACGTACTGGAGTTCTTCCTAATTGACAGTCTGGTGAACTACGTACGCCAAACCTGGTGCATAGTCACTTTAGTGTGATGGGGCCCCCCATACTAATGGTTACCAACATGCGACAAACGCCGAACATGTGAGCTTACAAATTGTTATTTACTAGTAATGCATCAACACTTTTGAAATCAACGCTAATTAGTCTAGCCAATGCCTACCATTTAGAGGGAATTTGAAATTCAAGTAAGTTTCCATTTTACCTGATGCTTTCTGGTTTCCGCTCGAAACTTCTACCAACGACTCCGCCATACACTCGCGTTCTAGCTCGTACAGGTGGCTACTACGTACGTGCGTCACATAGTTGATATCAATTTTAAAATTTAATTAATTAAAAAACTGTCGATTGCAAGCGTATCCAGTTTACCTAAATTGTAGTAGACTATCGACATCTATACAAACAAATAATAAGTTTAGAATTTCGCAGGCCAAGCGGTAACGGCTCTCGACGTTTCGAGCCCCGAGGTTCAGCAGGGTGTAGGTAGCGCGCGTTAATAGCAAAACTTCTGTTTTGTACATCGATAATTAAATATTGTGTTCTAGACACTATTTTGGCTAACCAGTAGCCACGCATAATTTTCAGGGCATAGAGCTTGAAGAGAGAAGAATGCTTTGGGCACATTCGTTATGAGCTCAAAGCACTAATTAGCTAATTTTGACATCTGGTCACTACCATCTGAACAAAACAGTAGTTTTACTGAAAGACATGGACACCATATTTCTACAGTCATTGAGCTGATGCTCAAAGTGATGTACGCACATCAGAACTGTTTGATATAGCTAGGTTTCAAGGATACCAGATACCATTGCACAAAACCTCATCTGAACTCAAGTGCATGAGAGGTATAGTTGCAGAAATTTAGAATTTAGAAAACCATTGAAAGAATTTAGAATATCCTTTTCATATTCTAGACACAAACCTGCAACTGTAGCATTATGTACATCCATGCTCAGCAGGTCAGAATAATCAATCTAGACGCCTCTTGACATTACACAGTACATAATGTCATTGTCAAGAGCGAAGACAGACAACATTTAAACACAATCAGTCACAACAATGCAATACCATTCTTCCTTAATTAACTAATTACTTAATGAGGCTACTAAACAACAGCGTTTATAATAGATTAATTAATTAAAGATGTAAATTAGCTAAGACATCATATGCATCTATCTAGAGTAAATACTTAATTATTAGTGAAGTAAAACGCAGCATTATTCCGGTATTATAAAACGCTGAAGTTAATAATGAATATTCGTGCCAGTGGTCAAGACTCTATAGTTGCTTCAGGATATGCACTATAGTTCCACTGTTGTACATTTGATTTCTGTAGCTGCAACATGCAATACAGTGTAACCAATAAAGTTCTGTTGTCTAGGTGATATCAAAAAGGTAGAATCAAACGAAGCTAATTTTAGTGAAACACCTGAAACGATATACATATTGACCGGTTCATTGGATAAAATTCCAGTGTTTCAGCTAACATGGTTAGTGAGTCTATACCGAGTAGACACTAAAGTATTTCGAGCATTCTACGGTAGTTTCATGCAGTTGTAGACTATACAAAGTCAATTTTCAATAAGTGATTTGCCGCTTTGCAAAAACACAAATCTATTTTGTCATTCATGCAAAAAATACAAATTTATTTTGGAATTCGTTCGATGCATTGAGGACGCGCATGGCTAGAACTAAAAGGCACGCGGACAAATACCTTGAAAGTAAATCTAAATAAATTGTTGTCCAACCTGGTTAGCCATTGCCACGTGGTGGATTATTCGAGCTCGTCAGCAAAGAAATTCCATGGGGCGGTAACAGCGAACGTCACTTTTAGAGCTGCCGTTCTCACGTCTGGGACAGTTTATCCTCGTTAAGTCGCCTAAAGGAATGTAGGCTGGTCAACAGACTGTTTTTCTACACGCCTCCGTCTTCAGAAGTCGACTAGACTTCGCCGTTCCAGCGCTCATCTGTTATATAGATTGACTCTGCGCAGAAAAGCACAACGCGGTAGCTGAAGATGTAGGTGTGTAGTCTGGACGTTCAAAGAATGGAGATCGTCGCGCAAGATCGAAATGAGCTGCAAACAGTAGTCGCATTGAAATATGTTCATTCAACGAAGCGTAGTATAGATAATTAGCTTACCAAAGAGTCGACTTGAGCTTTCTGCAGAGTAGTACGCGTGGACCAATCAGGACAGTGAAAGTCACATGACTTTAAAAGGCACATGACGCATGACGTAACGAAACTGTTAGGGTGTTTAGGCATGTTTGGGTGTGCACATGACAAATGAAGTAACGTTATATCATTGTTACCTAGGATTACGTGCATTCCTGATAGTATCCTTAATTAATTAGTTAAGGCCCAGTATGTGGTCCACCCAAACCCATTTAGAATACAATATGCAACAATACAATATCACTATAATATGTATATACTGAACAGTCTACTGTAACTGTAAAGACAATCCTACACACTCAATACAGCTAGAAGATATCATATCAATGTCATTGCAAATACTTGCATTTCTCTCACTTACAGAGCAACAGTAATAGACGTCAATCCCTGCTTGACATTCTATTGACTTAGTGAATGTAGTCGACGAAATACCTACAAACAAATGATCGTTCTGGTTTATGAAGGCATCTAAACACTAAGCCACATACCTCTGTTACATCTGGTCTCTTTTTCTGATCTCTCTCTGTTGCCAGCTTCCCCACATTCAATAAATCGAGCCCGACCATTTTGTCTCTGCCATTCGGCCATCGAGCTTTGGGATCCAGCATTTTCATCAAGTCAACATGTTGACGTTCCATATCCTCCAAATAGGATTTCTGCAAAAAAGGCTAGTCACCACAAATACAAAAACTGTTCGTACAGAAGTCTCACCAAGTCTTGCTTCTTCTTGCTTGAGTATGGAGGAAGCCCTGTTGCCAACTCAAAAATAATCTAGAAACACAATGACAAACTTTGTCATGTTGTATAAATTAATCTAATCAAATTTTTGTTAGTTATGTTTATGCATCACTAAGTAGTATGTTACAACATGTGATCAATGCAGTATGATCCATATTCCTAATACTTAATACCATAGAGCAATGAAAACCATGACACACACACACACACACACACACACACACACACACACACACACACACACACACACCTAAAAAATAAAAATCCTAGATGTCAGGCACTGCCTCTCAGAGGTCATGGCCCCAGCTGTTAAGCTGGGCCCTGTGCGCTACTCAGGGAACTCTGGGCCTGCGCTAGCAAACTCCTGGAGCCGGGCCAGGCACTCGCAGGAGCACTGACTTGTGAAGCCCACTGTGGTGTGAGCACCCGAAGTCTCACCAGGACCCCAGTGGCTGATGTCACGTCACAGCCAATGGCCGCTTAGGACCCCAGTCAATGACCAGGTACTCATTTATACTCCTGAGTCGAGAGAAGCAAATGTGTGTTAGTTTCTTGCTTAAGGAAATTATGCCATAGCTCGCCATCACTGTGACTTGAACTTGCAACCCTTTAAGGTCCCGGATGTACGCACTCCATAAGATGACTCTCTAACGAACTGAGCTATCGCACCACACACACACACACACACACACACACACACACACACACACACACACACGCACGCACGCACGCACACACATTTCCCTTACCACTCCAAGACCAAAGACGTCTCCCTTCGTAGATATGACTCCCTGCAGTGCCTCTGGAGCCATATATGGACGCGTTCCAAATGAGGGCTGTCCTGGTGACTCTGGTTGAAGTTCGCCGTCAGCATCACCGATTACGGCCAGACCGAAGTCGCTCAATTTTGCCTCAAAGTTGGGTCCCAGAAGAACGTTCGACGACTTAACATCGCGATGTATGACTGGCAGCCGATATGATGTGTGAAGAAACTCTAAGGCAGACACGATGTCTCTGCCGATTGACAAACGGACTTGCCAGTTGAGAGGAGAAGTATTGTTCTACAACAAACATCGGAATGTAACTATAAATCGACCATAAGTAACTCACTAACTGCATCAATATATACACACATACCTTGCAGTCCAGTCTGTGTGACAAGGCTCCTCTCTGCAGATACTCATAAATCAGACACAGTTGAGGCCCATCACTAGAGAATCCGATAAGACGAACGACATTCTTGTGGAGATAGCGAGTAAGTAAGTTCATTTCAGTGCCGAATTGCTTCCGACTAAGCTCAACTTGAGCAGAATTCAAACTAGATGCCTAAGTTAGATTTGACCAATCAAGTTAATTAAAAAATTGAAAAAAAGGTTGATACCTTCTTCAGTCGCTTGACGGCCACTTCAAATTTTTGACCTGTTTCAGAGTGCAGTACACCATGAAATACCATTCCAAATGAACCAACTCCCAGTCGCTTGCCGCCGTCGTTCATCGAGCGTTCGTTGAAACCATCAGTGGCTCTTTCAACATGATAATATTTGCACTCAAATATTGGATGAATCTACTTAGAATGAACAATGGTATAAATGGTTGCTTCAGGACGTCCAATTTGTGTACATACGTCGGGATCTTGCTTGACATGCTTTATATCTGTATTCCATTCAGATAGCTCTGATTGTGTATTAGTATTGCCTGCAGCTTGTAAGGAGAGGCCCAAGGCAGTGAATTCTGGTGATTTTGAGTGTGATCGAGGAAAGACCATCTCTTGCTCTTGGAGACCGGTCCGAGTGACCGACACTGATGGAGCAATCACTGGTCGAGAGTCTAGTGGAGAAATTGAAGCAACCCTTTGGGATGATGAAATGGCAACTTGTTTAGTGTTTTCAATATTGAGAGACAACGATCTAGTCTGTTGTTCTAATTCGATGTGAGATTGCTGAAGCTTCTTACGTCCAAGAGAACTGCTGTGTCCAATAGTATCAGCACTTTGTGATTCACTCGCTGTAACATCAGACTTGCCATTGAGCTGGTTCAACTGGCTCTGATTGCGATATCTTCTATTGGCTACAACACCTGGATCTGGTATGACAGAATTTTGTTCCTTATTGGTTGTCGGTACATGTTGATCATGGAAACTCATGTCAAAGACAGCAGTTGTTTGTGTCCCGGCCTCAACCAAGTTTTTGTTCTGATTGCTAGACTTCCAAAGTGTTTCCTGCTGCATAATGTCATCTAGTGCTTTCAATCCCCTTTCTTCTTGTTTCTCCAGTGTTCTTAGTAACAGCAGGCTACGAGCAGCTTCATCTAGAGTTAAGATTCTGTCGAGGTCTGACTGATGAATGACTTGTCTTTGATATAGCCATGCTGATGCACGTAGAGGGTCAATTCTATTTGACAACTCAAAGAATTGACTTTGAATTCTACTGACATTTGGTATCTACAGAACACACAAACCTACCATAACTACTATATAATGTATTGTCACACATACAGAATGATTACCTGTCCAACTTGTCCAAACCAGAGATAGAAGTCATTGCTCAGATAGTAAACATTTCCACCGATAGAATACAATGGACTGTCAACAGTCAGAGAATTCAAATCATTTAAGTTATGCAAGTCAACAAAATCTTCCTCATTTCCTGAGACAAGAACAGCTGGTTGCAGCTTCAGATTATCCTTAGTGTTCAGTGTGTGAGTTAGATCATTGAGTTGTGAAGCAATCATTTCCTTGACAGTAGAACAAACGTGACCACTTGCAAAAGAAATTGGCTGATCAGTGGTACGAATGTGCACTGTAACTTTAATGTAGTGTTTCATGTACTCGATATCTAATAGGTGGTGTGGCTCTATGTGAAATCTTGCAGAATGTTTAAAGCACTTCACATAAATAGGAAAGTGCTTCATCAGAAAAGCAATCAAACGGTAAAATACTGATAAAGGAATGCCTCTCTGATATGGTCCTGGTTGACGGAAAGCAAGTGGACTTGTGCTGACATATCCATTCGGTAGACTGCTGTGGGACTGTTGCTTCAATAAAGCAGGAATAAGAACGCTGTGTCTGGCATTTGTTGAGAGACTCTCTAGATTAGTGTCAAGTATATCAGCACTACTGTCGGCCACATAAACCTTTTCTGTACAGTTTGAGTGATACCAAGAAATAAACAGTGGATCCAACAAAGTTGCCGTTTTGTGGAGAACGTAATGAACCGAGGATACAATGACATCACTCAAACTTTCCTTAACGCTCTCTTTTGGAATGAGACCATATTGATAAGCTCCTGGAACACGGCATCTGCTCAGATTTTCATTGGATACATTGCAGCTGTAAAAGAGTCTGTTCACACAATCAGAAAAAGTTTTCGGTTGCAACAGCAGTGGAAGGAAATCCTCAATCTGACTGCCATTACGCTGAGCATAATTTCTGTCCTTTAGTTGAACAGAAGAGCCACCAGCTACAATCAACCCGTTAGCTTCAAGATGCTCTATGGCCACTACCGTTGAATCAACAAAGTCAGCATTTAGACTTTTCATATGGGTGATTGCAGACTGCACGTTGCTCACACTGAATGTCTCGTTCCCCTCACATCTTGCTACGACTACCATTTTTTCCAACTCCAGCCATGGTGATGCAACGTGAATCAATGTCTTTATTGCTTGCACTATTTTGTTGTAGTTATTAAATAAAGGTGTGAGGCTAAATAAAAAATCTGAATGAAAATAAAACTCTTGAAAAATCAAAGATCCGAGTTCCTCCTCATTGATGCAATGGTTATCGCCACAGGAACAGATGACAATTACAGGTGTTAGACAACTATGGCCGTATTGGTTTCGTGAGGAGAGTCCGAGAACATCAAGAAAGAAATGTAAATCATTGACCAATGGTGTTTTGTGAGATAACTGAAACTCTTCCAATTGAGTGCTGGAAGCAATGATAATTAGTGGAACAGATGGTGTATTGCACAGAATTGGCTGGATTGCCGTTCCTTTTACTGGTTCAGAAACTTCCCAGACTAGCCTGTCTTCTTGGTCAACACAATACAATAGTTGAGTTAGCTGCCATTTTGAAAATAATTTAGAATCACTGTCATCGACACTAGTATCATTTGTTGAGGCCAAGTTAACACCACACAGTTTACTGATGAAAAACTTCTCAACGTTGTCATAGCCTAAGACATTGACAACACCGACAGCCTTTGCATCAGTTACGCATTCAGTGATTTTCAATTGTACATGTTGTTTGGAAATATCACCATAACCTAAAGACAGTTATTGTACATTGAATTTGTCAAGTACCGGTACTTGTCTGCCAATCACTCGCCTTGTAATGGAACTTCACTCGATCTTGTTGGCTGAAAGTTCGAGCTCCCTGTTGACTCAACAGAAAATGATTCATGGCCAAATGAAAGAGGTGCCAAGTCTTGCAAATGGCTTGAACAGGTAACATGATCACCTTGTTGAGTAAATGCATCTCCTCTGTATTCATCACACACATCATCATCACTGTCACCGTCCGAGTCACAGGCAGCTGTGGCCACAAGTCTGTTGAGATGCTGGTTGATAGACAGTTGTTTAACATTAGCAGAGCTATTGTTACATGGATCCTCTTCAAACTTGTCACTTTGTGCTGACCAATGAGTGTACAAGCAGTCATCACTAGCTTCAATTTGAGTACAGTCTTCTCTTGCATCGTTATCGTCTCTAGATGTGAGTGTGCTTTCATTGCCACAATTGTCTGATTGTGAAGATTCTGCAATTAACATTCATTTTTATCACACCAGCACAGCTTAATTCTAGATAATACAAGTTGAAGCAAAGTACTAGAGATGTAACTTAATTAAGTTCACATGCTTACACGTACAATGTGCTAATTACAGTATTTGCTGTTGATGCTGCATGAGACGTTTCACCCTCAAAAGCTTGTTGAGCTATTCAATTCCTTCATTGATAGTGTTCTAAGGTTAGCTATACCTATAGTTGCCTCTAGTTATAGCGTAAATACACGCATACTGTTCCAAACTAGCTAGCAATAAACGATACTATACAGTATACTTCTAATACTATAGGTTATAATATACTATTGGCATCCCTCAAAATCAAGTAATTTACCAATCAAGATTTACAATTTCATACCGCTTGAAGTAATATCCGAAGAGACGATTTGTAAACCAAGAATCAGACAACAATGTAGAACCATGCATGGAAAGCAATCCTTGAAGCCGTCAAGCTCAGGCTGAGTAGACTTAGCACCAATAGCATAGATCATTAGACCAAAACTGATCATCAGTCGCAGGAATGAACGCCTCGTAGATCTAGAAGCGGCAGCAGAAAGTACCGTGCAAACACCCTGGAGAATTAAACGAATATCTTCTTCGTCTTCACCCATAACTTTCACGCCTGCCCAGAAACAAATGGAAGAGTCTCAGACGTAAAGATCATATTTGAACCTGCTAAAGATGACGTCAGCATGACTCAGCCCTAATGTGAGACAGTTGTGGGAGGCGTAGGAATTCTTTGCAATCTTTGTTAGCAAGAAAGAGTCTAGCGGTACTAAGCTGTACGTTAAGTAGCACCTCTATGACCAGTGCTGTGGTACATATGTTATCTCCTCATCACCTGCTGTAGCTGGCGAGAAATCGGACATTCTTCATCGAGAACACGGAAACGCCTTCCAAAGCCCGGATGCACCTAATGTGAGACAGTCGATTTTTCTTTTCTGGAAAGTTGTTGTTTGCTCATCCTTTTTGCACAAGTACAGCAGTCGGTCCTTGTTAACTGTCAGTACAACCAGTTCGTTTCTCAAAGTGTCTGCGATGGTAGACCTACGTCTAGAGTGCTTTTCAATGTCAGTCATGTATAGTGAATTTCAAAGCAGAACGGTTCTGATTATTATGTAAATGCACATAGGCAATCGAGTACAATCGCAAAATTTTCTACAGAGTAGAAGTACCTAATCGGTATCAGCTATACTCTACCTACTACCTTTTTGCCTTGAGATGTTACATATAAAAAATAGAAATTGTAGTTATTTTAAACTGTAGTGTTTGCTAGTAATGAAAGCTAGCTGTTCTGATTGATATTGGAATAAATAATGCTATTACCTAATTTTACGTACGAAACATCAGTAGTTTATTGTTCTTGGCTACAGCAGCTAGCCTAGTAGGACTACTGGCTTGCAGTGAAGATTGCTAATGCAAGTTGAACAGAGCTGTGAATTCAGGCCTGACCAACTGCAAGCACACGATGTACCTGTTTTTGGCCCATTGAAGTCTGTGTGGAGGAAAGTAGTGAGAGAGCACAAACTAGCCACCGGTACCAAACAAATTTCTAGAAATGTATTTCCGTCTGTGCTCTCTCATCAACTCTTTGCTGGATCATTCTTGCCTGAACACCTCATGAGTGGTCTTTGAGGAGCTGGAATTCATCTACTATCATCTTCAGCAATAAAGATCGAAAGGCAAAAACAGCAGTTCCCTTTGTACATCAATTAGGTAGGTAAGTACTATTCCAGCAACTCCAATGGCTCCAACTGTTACCACAACCAGATAGAGGGTTGAATCGTATTTCACCAAATATTTTGAGCAGAAAGCAGAAGAGAAAAAAGTGAAAGCAAAAACAAGAATCAGACCAAAGCATTATGGAGAAGGTCTCACAGAAGATGATATATTTGAAAGAATTAAGCAAGAGCAAGAAGAGAGAGAACAAAAGAAGCAAACAAAAGGTAGGAAAATAAAACAAAAACAAGAGATCATACCAAACAGGTTGAACAAGTAGACAAAAACATGTCAAGAATGAAAAGATCATTATGATGAAGATGACAATACAAGTGACCTCTAGGTAGGATGTGACACTCCTGGATGCTGCAAATGGTATCATTATTGGTGTTCGAACCTCCGACAAATGCCGGATGAAACAGGACCCTTCTTTTGTCCGTGTTTGTCCAAATAATAGTTACTAAGTAGTCAGAACATATTCAACGACTACTAACAGAACAAAGTAAATTTAGCATAGAGGCTACAGAGTCAATGTATACATGTGCACATGTTAGATGATCCATATAACGTCTAAAAATAGCAAAGTCACAACCAGTGCAATGGAGCTTGGTAGTCCTAGACCCTGCAAAAGCTTTAGTTAAACAACCAAATTGGAATACACAAGCAAAACAAAACTTATACAAATTGCAAGTTTATTTGACAAAACCGCCACAACGTGAATGTTTACAAGTCGAAATCATACCGCAGTTCAACTCCAGAAGAACATCATAAAATATGCTACAACTAACACTGACAAACAAGGTCTCTTTCACCTACCGGAGAAAAAATTAGCACCCAACTAGAGGCCTCCAAGACTAGCAATCAGACTCTCACATTAGGTACATCCGGGCTATTTAGCTAACACGTGACAGCTTGCCGTGAAATCGTCATTTGCCTTTACCCGCGCTACACGATTTGAAAGCCAAATCGTCTCTGGATTCCCCAACTCTAGAGGTACAAAATAAAAAAATTTAATTGCAATCAAACTTCTCTAGTTTGGAAGCAAGCTGCTACTTTTAGTATCCTATGCAGCTAAAAATAGCATTATTTGCGAGTATGATCTAGAACTCTATTTATAGATAGTGATGTAATGCTTGGCGCGTGGAGTTTGACCAACACGTTTAATTTCTGTTGTGTTGTTACCCGAGGCCCGAATTTCCGGGTGGAGGGATAGTAGTCGTTCGATGACCGCACTTACGACCCAACGACCGTATGGTTAGCGGAGATGCAAATGAAGCTATTCCGACCAATAGACGAGAAGTGATGTCATTACTGACCAATAGACGAACGTGATGTCATCATGAGGCTCCACCTCGCTTTGTTTGGTAGCTAGAATTCGGCCATCGGGCGTCCGTCCTGTACATGGTGTTTAGTCCTTTGCTTTAAGGGTTTAGCACATACATTTGTACGTGTATGTTTCCCCAACAACAACCAGGGCGAGGTGTGTAGCTGTACTGCTTGTCCCAGTGTTTCTGCATAGTGGTTCTGCAGTCTGCCAGCTTGAATTTTGGGTGTGCGTGGCTGAGCGGCCGTGGTGTTGTTGCAACGATCAGTAGTGTCGTCTTCAACAGAAATTTGGCGTTGACGGGAATTTGCGAATGAGAACGTGTTTTGTCCATGACAGCGTCTGTTTGTCGGACAAAGCGGCTCGGTCGACCTGTAAGTACGCTAGTGCGTCTCTATTCATTTCTATTTTACGGTATCCAAAGTCAGAGCGAACAGACGCCTAGTAATCTACATGTGCACGTGCATGTTTTCCCGCATTGATGTTTTGTTTTGGCTTCTGGGGTCACCTCATTACAACAGTAGGCGACGTCTAGCTAGAGAAGCCGCACAAACAACAAGATGCCTAGAGAAGCTGCACAAAGAACGAGACTTTTACATTCTTGTGAGCTGGAAAATCGGTGGTGAGCTGCTTGTTTGGTCTCCATTTGTAACCTAGGTTTCCCACCAACAAACAGAACAATGATCACGCCCGTTACTTCATCACGTAAGGCGAAGATTGCCAGCCGGCCTAGCGTCGAGGCTCTCCGACTTGTAACATTTGGCTTGTTCCATCATTTGGAAACAACTACATTTGTAACATGCATTTAGAAGCAACGCCTAGTTAGCTAATCTAGCTGCATTTGTAACGTTCCCACATCTAATTTTGTTTTGGCTCTGGTACCTATGCCACGCCTAAAACCGGCCATAGTTACGACCTCAAAAGCTGCACAAACAATCACCTGCACAAAGAACCGACGAGTGAAGGTTGTAAAAAATAGAAGCGAGGTCCTACGGGACGTTGGCTGACGGACTGCGTAGCTACCCGTTGTACACTGTAGCAGCCAGTCACGTGACTTACCTCAAGCTCGACCTGTGACAATTTCAATAATGCTTCTTATTTATTACCCACATCATACCATTCTGTCATACGATTTTGTCATAGCGCGACTAATTTACCTTCAAGGTGCATACCGGCCGAGGGTTTGCACTTCAAGTGCTTCTTCATTAATTAATTAAGTTAAAAAAGATCTCAATGGGCAATGGTTACAAGTAGATGATGTCGGGACAGTCGTGCCAACAAATCGATGCCTTGTCACTCAGTCTGTCTAGCGTCTCTAGCTAGAGAATTGACCGGTTTCCTATTTCGCGGAAGTACGACGTGGGAAAAGAGTCTGGCTACGCGAGGCCACCTCAGGATCGAGACTGGCGGTGCAAACAAAATGCTTGGACAATCTATAGAACCCGATATACGTATACACATTACAGAGACACCGCCGAGAACAACGTCATTTGATACAGTAAATCAACTAATTAATTCGTCCCTCGCTTTCTGCTGCACATGCACGGATTGCTGCGATAGCGAGCCGATAAATGAAATATTTGTAGTATCTATAGCAAACGTCAACCAAATGTGACAAACATTGAGAAATCTAAATCCAAGCAACAATCAATAGTTTAATTTGCATGAAGTTGAAAGTTTCAAAAAGGAATCTATACGCCACAGTTATTTTTACAATCAGACAACTTTCTTAGCGAGTAATTCTAGCCGACGTGAAACCTTTCACAAAATGTAGACGCCAATTAGGTTACGATATCAATTTCCTTCTCAACACTCGCGCTACTTACCTCAACAATGTCCGGTCTTTGAACGGTATTCCTTACTGTAGCAAACTTTGCAACCTCCAGCAGCTCCAATCCGAAAAGACAACCGTCGTTCCTTTCATGAGCTTTGGGAAACTTGGCCTTCGGATCGAGCATCTTGAGCATGTCAACTCCCTGGTTTTCGATGTATTCAATGTACTGTTTCTAGGAATTTAATCATACCGTAAAACACTACATTTGAAGAGACATGCAGTATCTAGACGACAAGATACCAGATTTTGTTTCTTCTTGCTTGAATACGGTGGGAGTCCAGTTGCGAGTTCGTACAAAATCTAGAGAATAATTAAGTAGCTTTGCGCTTGCGCACATAGAAGTATGTATATCAGTGGCGCCGCTGGGTGTAGCGGTTCTTGCTTAGTACAATTATGCGGGCATGTATATACAGATAAAGTTGCATGCTTTACCCTAGAAGGTCAAGTCTGAGTAACGTGTTGCTGTCTAGTAGCTCCACGTGTAATTTGCGTTTTGCGGTACTTTTGACTGAAACGGCTTTGAGTTGACTGAAGTATAATTGTAAGATAAGACGGTTGGTAAGAGTCTGCGTGTGCAATGCGGCGCAATCTCTAGAGTCCTCGTGTTTGTGCACTAGCTCATTCCGGTGTCGACCGCTCGTGTCTTCTCGCTGTAGACCTACGGTACCTTACTGATACTCGTACAGCTCGTGACACTAGGCTAGCTGCTGGGGCTTAACATATTTTTATGACAACTTGCCATGCACAAGTGACACCGAAGATGACCGCGGCCTCCCCAGGTCCCGTATATCGCGACGCCACTGCAAGTACATGTGTATTCTCACCACTCCCAGGCCGTACACATCAGTTTTTGTAGAAATTACGCCTTCGAAGGCCTCGGGTGGCATGTAGGGTTTGGTGCCGACCGACGGACCGCGAGCATCAGTAGAATACTGGTCGGTACCGAATCCTTCGACGACCGCAAGACCGAAGTCGCTCAACTTCGCCACCATCTCTCCTCCCAGTAACACGTTCGACGATTTCACATCTCGATGAATGACTGCGTGTTTGTATTCGGTGTGGAGGAACTTGATGGCGACGGCGATATCTCGACTGATAGACAAACGATGCTTCCATTCAATCGGACGCGTTTTGTCCTGCAGTATACACACGGACACAGTCAGTTACAGAGTGCTATCGTATTGTTACCAGACAGTAAGAGACTTTGCAGTCGAGACGATGTGAAAGAGCTCCGTGCGCCATATATTCATACAGAAGACATAATTGGGGTCCGTCGCTCGAAAACCCTAGCAGCCGCACGATGTTGGGATGCACCCAACTGCATTAGGAGAGAAAACAGCTCGAGTACAGGCGAAACAATGTTTAGAAAAGGTTCTTACCGTGTTAGGATGTTCATCTCCGTACCAAACTGTTTGCGATTCAAGTCAATTTGAAACTGGTTAAGACTTGTAGCCTATCACAACAGTTTTACTTATGGTCTATACATAGTTCGTTTGAAACGAGTTTGAAGTTAGAACATTTTTAAAGCGTTTGATTGCCACTTCGAACTTTCCGCCGATTTCCGAGTGTAGCACCGCGTGGTAGACGGTTCCAAACGATCCCGAACCGAGTCGCTTGCCACCGTCTCTCATGGAACGATTATCGAACCCGTTACTCGCCCGTTCGACATGATAGTACTTTGCTTCAAATATTGGCTGTATCTAGACGCACACAGAATCAAAGCTATGCGATAAAATAGCATGCAAGATAGTGGAAGCAATGTTAGACCTGTGGATCTCGTTTTTCTTGTTTTTCGTTGCTGTCAGCGGCTCTAGTCGACTGCAAAATGTCAGACGATAAGTGACTGTTGTTGGTACCACCGGGAAGAACAGAATTTAGATTTACTACCTCGACCACGGGCTCTGGAATTGTGTCGCCTCGAGTTGTGACCGATAGCGAGTGGGCAGACGACAAGACGTTGTAACTCGATTTATGGGTTTGTTCTACCGGTGCAGATGCACCTTGTAGTGAACCTACAGCTTTGGAATTGATCGACCTCGGGGTACAAACAGCAGCTGTACTATCTCTTATGCTAGACATAACCAGCGTAGTGTTATCTTGTATACCGACCGTTTCTGTCGCGTTGTCTGCTAACACCGCGTTTCTTGTGCTAGTTACGAGTGGAATACCGTCGCAGTGTGGAGAGCTATCTAACGTTGGGGAAGAAATCATGTCTTCTGGTTGAATATCATTCTCGATTAGAGGCGATAGCCGTCGTTTTTCGTCGCTCTTGGTCGATTGAACATGCTGGCAGCTGTCGAGACCGGTCGAGGAACCACCTGCGTAACTGGTGGTCGCAAAGCCGCTGTCATTGCCATGAGTATTCCGTAATTCAGCAATTCTTTGATGTCTAGTGTTAGTTCTCGTCGTCGGATTTGCCAAGATTTCTTCTACATATTTTTCTCCTAATTGTCGACGTTTGTAGAGTATCGAGAGAAGGCGAGGCGACCGAGTGAGTGGGTTTAGTTGTAAAATGTCGTCTAGCTCAGAAACTGTGATGATATTCTTCTCGAACAACCACTCAGCAGCAGCCAAACCATCAATTTCTTTAGCATACTTCGAAAAGTTTCTCTGAATAGAAGAAACCTAACAAAATAAAGAATTCTGCAGGTTAATGTGGAAACATAGAAGCAAAACAAGAGAGAAACGGACAAACCTTCTGCAATCCTCCGTACCACAGCAGAAAGTCAGAAGCCGGTCGAAATGACTGATTTCCGACTGAGAAGAATTGACTCGACCGTTCTAGGTCTCTGCCATTGATATCGACGAAATCAGTCATTGTATTTCCAGCGCCAATAGAATCAAGAACGGCAGCGAATTGAAGTTTTAGCGTTTTAACCAACGGATATATTACACCGAGCTCTTCGACTCGTGACCTGATTAGCTCTTTGACTGTCGAACACACGGTCCCAGACGATACCGCGTCTTCACTCGTGACAAACATTGTTACTTTAACGTGCGTGCCGTCTTCTGGGTATTCCAACTGCAGAACGTGTGAAGGCTCGGGGTTGAGCCTGACAATATACCGTGAACACTTTGCTGCTAGCGGAAAGCGTTTTGCGAGGGTAGAGACGAGGTCGTAAAACACAAAACTCGGAATCTCTGTGCAATAGATTCCCGGGGTGCGTAGAGCTAAGGAAGGAATCCGTCCGGAAAGAGGAGGCATAACCTCGCAAATAAGGGTAGCGGGAATAAAGTAGGAACAACGACAATTCGAAACGCTGGTGTCTGTATTGACCGATTTTACATACGTGTTGTATGCAACGTCGTCGGTATCAAATCCTGGACTATTCATATCAATAACTAGGCCTTGACTATGGCATATATTCAAAAACTCTTGCTGTTCTTCTAAAGAAGCCTGTGGCATACAGCCTCGTACCACCGTCCTGACGTCAGAGACCGAATAAAAGCCTTTGTGACGGGCACACGGGACAATGGCACGTTCTCTTTCTTTCTGTTGCTGAATGATGCCATCTACGACTGTGTTAGCCGTTTCGTAAAACCACAATGGATCTAACATCAACTTAGCATTAGACCATTTTTCATTATTAGACAGTCCATCCGTGTCATCACGATCAATAAGAGACAATACATTTCTATCCAATAAAAGAATGCTCCTTTTCTCTAGATAGTCAATCATTTCTGTGATTTCTGACATATTGCCACCACTTTTTACTAGCTGTTGCCCGAATTCGTTTAACTCTAGTGTACGCATTTTTTGCAGTCGTTTAGACAATATTTCATGTTCCATATCCAAATGCATTTGACTAACAGAAGTGGATGCTGCCTGCTTACGTATGTGACCTGTCAATGTCTCAACGAGTTCTTTGCTGCCATCAACGTTGACAAATCTATTTTGTTTCCACAGCCACACTCTACCGTCACCGCGACTCGGTTCATCGAGATCTAGATTTGTCTCGGCTGCATCTTCTTCTACAACAATTAGGTAGGAATTGGAACTGTCTGCGTTAGATGGTGAAAACAATTTTTGAATTATTGATTTTGACCATCCGCTGGCTAAGGCAGCAGAAGATACGATCATGACTTTGGGAATTTTCGTAGCATGCTTTAATCTGAAGCAGTGGGATACGTTTACCATTGCGTCCACGTGATTCCATGCTATACCAGTTTTCTCGAGAACACCAAACACTTGAGTCATCCAGATAGACTCAGAAGTGCTGTCGTGTACTTTATCTGTTTGTTGTTGTGAAAAATCAAACAACCGTTGAAAAATCGCTTGAACGTCTTTACATCTTCCAAAAACAGATACCTCAACAATAGCTCTACCACCTGTTGTTGTTGTTGTTGTTGTTGTTGTTGATGATGGTGTTGTTGTTGTTGATGATGTGTTGGTGGTGGTGGTTTTAGAGGCATTAGAGACAGTAGCGTCTGAAACATATATTAGTTGTAATTGCCTGATGTGTTGATGCACAGCATGATTGACAATATTTCATCAGAAATAAAAGTATAGACTTGTATCACAATACTACTACAGAAATACAGCAAAGAATATGACTAATAGGTATAGCATATTATTATTTATTTATTTATTTATTTATTATTATTATTATTATTATTATTATTATTATTATTATGTATTATTATTACATCTGCGTCGCAAACATAAACATGGTGCAAAATAAACCTAAAGAGAGCGAAAACAGACAACACAGAAAAAGGCAACATATATCTACAATAAAAGAAAGAACACACTATCTCAGTCAACAGAAAAGAGTTCTCTAAGTGTAGTGCTGCTGAAGCGTGAAGGTTGCATTATACCCATTCACATGTCAGATGATATGCTACAGTTCTGGACGGCGAGACAGAAGCCTCGAGATCAAAATCTGTCCTAATTGCTCTGTAAATGGAATGTCTTGAGCTATTTTCAATACCATAAAGTGACTGAAACGTCCAGCAATCAGAAAAAAGGAGGATCTCGTTGAACTGTCTATGAGAGATAACATGTAAGAGAGATAGGGTTTACAGATCGTAAAAGCGATAAATAAAACTGTAACTTTCGTTTTCTCAACAAATACGGCAAAGGAAAAAGACCTGTTGCTATAGCTTATAATGCAGGACTTAAGTTGTGGAAACACTTCTGGAATTGGAATAACTCCATTTAATAAAGTTCATTGTGATACCTACCTGCCTACCTACCTACCTAGTACATATGCATAAATACATATCTTTATTCCATATACAATTTATTACATGCTGAGGTTGTAAGTCATCATTGCCACTATTCACTTACTACACTTGAGTAACTGGAGTAACACACACACACACACACACACACACACACACACACACACACACACACACACACACACACACACACACACACACACACACACGCACGCACGCACGCACGCACAGTGACACACACACACACACACACACACACACACACACACACACACACACAGACAGACACACAGACAGACAGACAGACAGACAGACAGACAGACAGACAGACAGACACACACACACACACACACACACACACACACACACACACACCTCCAGTCAATGACCAGGTACTGTACTCATTTATACCCCTGAGTTAAGAGAGGCAATTGTGTGTGAATTTCTTGCCCAAGGAAATTATGCAATAGCTCGTCATCACTGTGACTTGAACTTGCAACCCTGAAGGGTTCCGGATGTACGTACTCACTTCATAAGATGACTCTCCAACCAACTGAGCTATAGCACCACACTCACACTCACACTCACACACACAGACACACACACTCACACACACACACACACACACACACACACACACACCACTACCACCACCACCACCACCACCACCACCACCACCACCACCACCACCACCACCACCACCACCACCACCACCACCACCACCACCACCACGAACCCCACCACCACCACCACCATCACCACCCCACCACTACCACCACCACCAATCACCACAACCACCAACACCATCAAACATGCCAAACACACTAAACATATACCAAGCACTCCTGCAAATAGGTCTTACCTCTAATCAATAAATCAGGTTTTGCTGATTCTTTGACACAGTTAGAGATATATGTGGGCACTCCTCCGTCTCTATACGACTCTCGTTTGTTTTCAACAACTCTGCTTGCTGAAGTCTGATAAAACCTGGCTTGGTGCACTTTGTGATCAAGTTGAGAATAATCTGCCAAAATAAACGTCAAATAATTCTTACTTTTGACAGCAAGAGTTCTAGAAACTATAGTCATTAAACATTAACAGTAAAAATAAACGGAGTTTACCTGAAAAGCTTGTAAATTCAAATGGTGCAGAGTTTAGGCCTTGGGTTGGGACTTGATCTGATGCCAGTCTGCGTCTGTCACGAAGGTCTGACTGACCATATCGAGAAAAAGATGAACCACGTGGAGTACTAGATTGAGAGTTATCTTCTCTATCTCCTCTATATTCCACTTCGAATTGATTTTCTCCAACACTAATTCTTACGAGACTCCTCAAATTTCTTTTGAAACAATGCGTCCAGTCATCCATAAATGATGGACATCTACTGTCAGAGTTACTACTAGGTTGCCTTAAACAATTATTTTGTCCAGTGATTTCTGATCGAGAGCTGGAAGTTGATCTATAACCAAAGAATGGTTTTTTAGCTATTGACCCTTTATGATACACTGACTTCTTACCGTTGATTGACTACGACATGTACAGGTCCTGGGCTTGATACACCACCTGAACAGATGATTAGCATGACACTACAACGACGATCGACTATACGTGAAATATGCCGCCTCAGAAACTATTCTTATTGACCGTTTCGTCTGTCACAGATTTCTCTTAGTCTAGTCTTTCTGTTATATACATACTATAGGATGCCCTGTTTGCTTGTTGAAAACATTGATTTCACGTACTTTTTGTTAACTAATTTTTGTGCTAACTGTTTTTAAAAAGCGTTTTGCGGTTCTATCAAAGTTTTGAACCTGACGTCATTCAGTCGTCTAAGGATTCCGATTTGTAAATGGCATGCATGTATATTTTATTTAGTAACATGTGACCTCCCTCTTAAAAACTCTTAAGTCTTGATCTTCACTCAGCCATGTCACTGTACTCAGTGTGGTGCATATGTCACAACGCAATGTATTTAATAAGATTTACTGTAACCTGAGTTGATCAAACTAAACGCAGTTGCAGTGCATGGCGCCACATGTTTCATCTTTCAAATAAATTTTCAAATTATCTTTCAAAGTTGTTTGTTTGTAAAGAGTGACGTACATGTTTAATGCTATTGTATTTTTGCTATTGCACTCGCGTCCAGTTTTCCGTAGCAAATTACACTTCACAAATCCTGCAATAATCATGCACACTATGTGCATGATGGCCCCAGCTAAACTAACTCTGGTAATATGTCAGTTATCATTCGTTGAGCAAACCTTGAATGCCATTTTCTCTTTTTGTTGCTTTGCTTGAATATAAGTTTGGAAGGACGTCAGCAAGTTGATAGATTATTAGGGGGGCTAGAAACACACAAAGAAAATAAGTTGAAATACATACACCAAGTCACAGTCAATTAGCTGGGTGTTTGTGTATATGACTGTATATATGTTGATCAAGCTAGCCTGTAAAAGAAAGCACTCACAATAATAAGATACTATTCTAAAACTAATGAAGTCTTTAATAGACAGATCAAACTAAAATGTATAGCTGTACACTGTTTGTTTGTTTGTCTCACTCTGTCAGGAACATCACATTCTAACAGTGAGGGCAAGGAACTACTGAGTTTAACTTTAGATACATCGCTACCGTTTTTATACTGTACAAATAACAACTAACAAAAACATGACCAAAATAGTTTCTTCTCCTCTCGGTAACATCTAGAAAGGAATTTGCTACTTCATCTAGATCAATCTTATCTGTTCTGTCCTTGTGCATAGAGAGACATGATTTAGTGCTGCTTGACTCTAGCATACACTATATTTTTCTCAGATATGTCTTCAGTCTCCTAAGTGCTGAAAATGTCCTCTTAGCAGTAGAGATACATGGTAACAGGAATACTGTAGAAAAGTTTTTTTTAAAATCAAACGAACAACTTCTGAAAGCATCTCCGTGCCGAGAGAAATTTCATGCAGCCATGACAGAGCATACTGATTTAACATTTGTCACCTTCACGGCTATAAATTAGGCTATTGACAGTACTGAACCGTATTGTATTGTATTGCATTTGTATTTGTATTGTATTCTATTGTATGTCTTGTATTGTATTGTATTGTATTGTCTTGTATTGTATTGTATTGTATTCTATTGTATTGTATTGTATTGCGCAGGTAACAGCCTAATAGCGTAAAGCTAGTATCAAAGGCATTTCTGCAAATGCAAATACAAGCACGTAATGAACAACTAGACACAGTCAAACTTACAACCAAAACGGCAAAACTTGTACTATAAAAGAGTCAACATAAAGATTGTGTAATTATACATGAAGAGCGTTCCAACGGTCACAAGCAAAATATGGAGAGGAACAACGAACAACATTAGTCATTGCTCTTGGCAGATCAAACTGACATGAGTATCTCATGCCATGGCTATACACAGAATCTCTTGTTCTCCAGTGGTTAGCTATCGATCAAGTGGTTAGGTACAGAACCATCGATAATTCTCTGTATTAGAAACACAGAAGCAACTTCTCTTCTTGCACTAAGGAAAGACCAACCAGTCTCCTCGTGTAACCGTGCAAGTGAAGTAGATCTTGGTAAACCAGTTACTATCCTTGCAGCTGTATTTTGAACTCTGCTATTGAGTGCACAAGAAGGTTACAAGACCAGACCATGCTGTTGATGCATATTCTAATGCAGGTCGCACAATAGTGGCATAAACAAGCCAATGGAAGCTTTGATTTCAAACAGCGTAGTAGGCCTGCAAGCAAACGATTAGCCTTGCTGCACAGAACATTGACTTGTGCCATAGAAGTCTCTGTTGGATCATGACACCCAGATGTTTATGGCACCATTCAAAGTAACTGCATGACATACTCTGAGATTTTCTAATGACAACAACATCACTTCACATTTGCTGGCATTGCATGACAGCTAGTTTCCAACAAGTTAACCATTTGTTGATATCTTGTAAAACAACATTCAGTAAAGGCTCGATAAAGTCTGTCTGTCTGGCTGTCAAAGATATTTCACTATTGATAAAGAGCTTTTAACTCCACAGAAAGGTGCACCAACTACGATATCCCACATAGGACAGTCTGATACAAAAGCATATTGTAAGGAAACAACAGCAACAATTAATGAATAGAGTTAATTCTGAATGTCTAAAAGTGTCATCCCAGTCTTAAATTCTGTCTGTCTGTCTGTCTGTCTGTCTGTCTGTCTGTCTGTCTGTCTGTCTGTCTGTCTGTCTGTCTGTCTGTCTGCCTGTTAGGATTACATCAATAGAGACTATCTGTTTTTAGATTCATGCCGAGAGGCCAACAAGTGTTTAGTATAGAAATCCACTTTCCCTCTCTTAATTTTAATTCTGGTGGCACTGTGTCATGACCACATTCTGTCATATACCGAGTGATCGATAGAACTAAAGTGGCGAGCATATGCATTGTCTGTCTGTCTGTCTGTCTGTCTGTCAATACATATATTTTCAAAGAACAACACTACTACATTCTAGTCTGGCCCAAACGGCCGACGCCATAATTTGTCTGTCTGTCTGCCTGTCTGTCATATATTCTCATAAATCAGTACTATTTACAAGTAATATGATGATTTAAACTAAATAACTCTAAAAACTACACAAACAAAAATGTCTGTATGTCTGTCTGTCTCTCTGTCTGTATGTCTCTGTCTATCTAGCTGTCTCCATCTTTGTCCCTAGCTCTTGTTCCTTGTCTGATCATGCAGTCTCATTCGTTCATGATACAGCTCTATTTTGAACCATTTATATAAAATAGATTACAAAACACAGTGCATCTCACAAAATTAATTAGTGTATTTTTCGGTAGATAAATAGTACCTTCAGTTGTAAAGAGAACGATTCTTACAAGACAGTCGAAACTAATCAGTCTAACACAAAGAAAGATTGACTATAATTACGGTAACAATAATCATTCTGCTTGTATAAGAGTCAAAGACAAACGCATTAGTACAAATAAACAGTCAGAAAATTGCAAAGAATTATTCCGGTAACACTCCGCTTTACTCTGAGAGCGCGTGCGCTATGCATCAAACGCAGGGTGTGGCTGCGATACAGTACTGTAGGCGTGGCGAGCATTGGTTACAGTACACACCTTAGAATTGTTCTGTAGCTAGACCAACCTCGAGCTCGCTAGAGTAACGGTTTTGCTGTCATGTATCAATCGATGTAGCAATGCCGGTACACAGTTCGGACTGCATAGTAGTAAAACGAGAATCACCATACAAATTTTCTCTAGACGCTTCATGTAGACTTGCAACTAGCATGCGACAGTAATCTTGACCTAGACAAAGTTGCTGTAAACAAGCCTAGGTATGAAACAAACATTAGTTCAATTCAACTTCGGCAAAGAAACCTACTGAATGTAGCTTACAATTCTGCAAACTAGTGTTACCATGCGTAGGCTTACTGAACTCACTGCTGCTGAACGTTCAACTAGTCGACTAGCTAATGATTTGTCAGGTTTTACCTACACATTTCCCCACTACTCCCTTACGTAACGGTATTACAGCGTTAATGAACGTTGCATCATCATCACGCCTACCGAAGGTACAGTCCCCGCTCTCATCATCGAGAACAATTACGCCTAACTTAATTAATTACTAGTACCGTCTATTACTAGTGTACGGGGATTTACCTGGGGTTGTGAAAGAAAACAGAATACGATCCCTACAAGGTCTGTAGACCTAGCTTTCAACTAAATTAGGAAACAAACTAATTAACTCATGAAATATTTAGGATTAACTTAAGAAGCCGCCACGTGTTCGTTTTTCTGAATCATTACTTCTAGTCATGCACAAATGACAAGAATTATTGATTACCAAGATAAAGACAACTGTAAACAGTCACACATCCTACAGCAAGAATGGGCAAACAGCATTGGCTACACACTTAATTGCGCACATTTAGATAAGTTTGCAGGCAACCACATATTTCAATTAATAAAAGTTCTAACAGAATGTCAGCAAGCAATAACAGTAATATAAAGTGGCAAAAATTGCTCTACTGTGACTCCACACGATCAGCTAGCTCTTGCAATTGCACTAAAATCTAACAACAAATTGAAGTCAGACGTCAATGTTGTAAGTTAATATTAATTATCATGTCCACTTACAGGTGAGATTTCTGGCCTTTGTTTGTAAGTGACTGTTGTAGCCGACTTGGCTATATCAAGTAGTCTTAGACCGAAAGGATAGCTTTCCTGTCCTTTTGGCCACTTGGCTTTCGGATCAAGCATGTTCACCAGCTTGACGTTCTGTCCTTCGATGTAACTAATATACTGCCTCTGCAAGAACAAAACTGCACAGTAAGTAATTTATTGTCTAGATTATGTGCAGTGTTGTGTGTGTGTGTGTGTGTGTGTGTGTGTGTGTGTGTGTGTGTGTGTGTGTGTGTGTGTGTGTGTGTGTGTGTGTGTGTGATCATGCTAAACACACCAAATCTTGTGCTTTCTTCTTTGAGTACGGCGGCAGTCCTGTCACCAACTCCAATAGCACCTGCAACAATCAAACACTACACTTAACAACCCCATCTCAATCGACACTAAATTTCCATACCATTCCTAGGGCATACACATCAGTCTTACAGGACACAATGCCCGTGGATAATGTCTCAGGTGGCAAGTAAGGAACAGTCCCTAATCGTGACCTGTTACTAGCTTCTTGTTGGTCTTCACCAAAAATGGATAAACCTAAGTCGATTAGCTTAGCCTCCAGTTTTGGTCCCAACAAAATGTTAGAAGACTTGACATCACGATGTATAACAGGTCGACGGTATCTTGTGTGTAAGAACTCCAATGCCAATCCAATGTCTTGACCTATCGTCAGTCTGTGACGCCATTCAAGGGGAGCAGAGTTATGCTGTTAAAATGGTTGATCAGTATGTAGCCATTGTTTGCAATAGCAATACGTTGTCTGACCTTGCAATCCAACCTTTGTGAGAGTGATCCTCCTGACATGTACTCATACAGGAGACACAGCTGCGGCCCATCACTTGAGAAGCCTAGTAGTTTGACTATGTTTGGATGGATGTACCTTGTCAGAATGTATATTTCTGTGTCGAATTTGTGGCGACTTAACTCCATTTGCTTACTATTCAGACTTGAGGCCTGTCAATTTAATACACATGGAGTTTCATACTCATTAATAACAATACATACCTAATACACACACACACACACACACACACACACAAACACACACACACACACACACACACACACACACACACACACACACACACACACACACACACACACACCAACAGACAAAAACAACAATCAGACAAACAGACACAAAATCGGGTACACAAAGACAACTAATATCTACAAACACGGTAACTTACATTTCTTAGCTTTTTAATAGCAACCTCAAACTTCTGCCCTTGTTCAGAGTGCAAGACTCCACAGTAAACAGTACTAAACTGGCCGTATGCCAAGCGTTTTCCTCCTTCACGAAGAGGCTTGTCATCAAAGTGCCCTGTCGCCTCTTCAATGTGTCGAAATTTACATTCAAACATTGGATTAACCTACACAACAATCAAAAACACAATCAGAATATGTTCAATTCTAGTGTCCAACAACGTGTGGAAACCTTTGGTTCTTCTTTCTCTTGTTGAGTTACTTGGATTTCCAAAGGAGAAGATACTTCAACTTCTTCAGAACCATTCAAAGACACAGTAATTATTTGATCTGAAGTTACCCTAGTTGAACCGTTTGCAACGTTAACTGAGCTACTAGATTTCACCATTACACGACTATCATTTGAATGATCTTGTCCTCGAGGTATCATCTGTTCAGGCTCCTTATTCTCTGCAGAGATTAAATCAGCGGGTTGAGTTACTGGGGCACCGTTACGTGTAGATGTTGTGAGAGACAAACCAGAATCGTGTTGTGACAAGTCTTGCCCCAAACCTTTAAGGTTTTGATTGGCTGACCTAACCGTAGGGTTCTGATGTGGTGGTCTTGCAGTCTTCACTTGATTTGCAATTGAAGGACTGGCAGAACCATTGATCTGTGGCAGACTATCTCTTTCTACTTCATCAGACAGTTGTGCTGACAAGCTCTTTGGTTCTTCACCTTTTGTAATTATAAGTGATCTAGAATCTGATTTGGAATACAATCCCTCAGAAGTTTGTTCTTTCTGATGAGGCAGTTGGACATCATGTGCCCCTCTCAGTGAGGGATCTTCTAAGATACCCTTGAGCATGCGGAATCCTCTTTCACCCCGTTTCTGAAGCATTAAAAGAAACACAAAGGCTCTAGAAGAAGGATCACAAAGCACTAGCTTTTCCATCTCGGCTTGTGCAACTTCCCATCTTTTAAATAGAGAAGCTGCAGCTCGGACAATGTCGATAGAAGAATCATTCAATTGTACTAGTAATTCATCAAAATTCTTTCGAATAAATGTAGGCTACAGTAAATAAAATAAGCAGTGTCAATAATTTAAAAGTATAAATTGAAATAAATTAAACAAACCTTTCCTACACTGCCAAACCACAGATAGAAATTGTCTGGTGGATAGAAGGGATGGTTTCCAACTGAGTACAGTTGATCAGTTGGTGTCACGTTAGCAGTGCCCAAGTCAACAAAATCAAGTACAACTTGATCATCACAATTGATTTCGGTGACTGCTGCAAACTGAAGGCCTACAGTCCCATCTAACTGTTGCTTAATGTAAAAACTAAGCAAATCTCTAATACTCACGCACACTACAGCAGTAGCTGTTGACATGAATGTTGGATCTTGAGTTTCTACATATACGCTGGCCATGATGCAAGCGTAATCTCTCTTGTGGACAAGCTGCAGAACATGATTTGGCTGGACGTTGAACCTGGCCTCATATCGTGTACACTTGACAGCCAATGGAAAACGCTTCGTGAGCATTGAAACAACTTCATGGAAAACAGTCAATGGAATATCTGTGAGGTGGATCCCTGGAACTCTCAAAGCTATGGGAAAGACAGCTTGACCGCTTACTGGAGGCAAACTTTCAACTCGTAAAGTGCCTGGAATAAGGTAAGAAGAGTGATAATTTGGAGTACTTGTAGATGGAGATTTCAACTTTGCAACATAGACTTCTGAATCATTGATTTCACTGCCAGATAAAGAATTGGCGATATTAAAAATAACACCTGATAATTCAAGTAATTTCTTGACTTCCTGAGGTGCACAGCCAGGAAAAGATCGGTTGGCTAGCTTTAAAATCTCTTCACTGTAGAAAGCACTATTGTGAGCAGATGGTACGAGATGCTCATCTTCTTTGTTGCGTTGATCACAAACTGCTTGAATAAATTGGCTTACATTGCTACAAAACCACATCGGACTGATTATCAATATCTGAGGAAAACCACCAATGAAGTGCTTAGAGGTGCTTATGTGTCCACTTCCTGTAGACAACCCTGACCTCACAAATGATCGTCTCAAAATAAGACCTTTGTGTTCCAATTGACTGATCAATTGTGACAAACTGTGTTTGTCTATCGTTGAGCTACCAAGACGTTCAACAACCGTTTGTAAAGACAAAGTGCGTGCACCCGCCTGCTTTGCCTCAAAGATAATTTTCTCAAAATTTTGCAACAATAGGGTATCGTCTTTTGCACAATCGATTGCAGAAAATTTTAATGCAGAGAAAATGTTTTCATTCTTGCAGCTCAGCTTTGTCAAGAAAGTGTGTTGTGATGCCTTCCAGTACCACAACTTGTACCTGTACATTTTCAAGCACGTTGCAAGCAGCTTTGTAATTGTATTGGCCTCATTTTCATCACCCCTTAGGTCTCCACTTGTCTCATCTGCAATTACTACGTGTAAATCCAACTGCTGTAAGCCGTTCATCCATTCTTGTAGTATACTGTTTAGAACGTCAGGGTTACCACCATTTTCTTGCAAAAATTTGGAAGAAACAACAAGTAAGAGTGGGCTCTGTATGCCACTCATACATTCTGCAACGTGCAACATATTCACCTTCGGTTCAGCATCCGTTAATTTCTGATTCCATTCAACAGCCGTATCACTACGATTGCTACTAGTACTACTCATTTTTGTTTTTACAATACCAAATACTTGAGACAGCGTGACTTGAAACTGAGATGGCTGTCTCAAGGATCTATTCTCTAATTTTGGCACCAACAAGTTAAATGACTGCCAACAAATTTCATTCAGAGATTTACTACCGCCAACGTCTAGAACGTGTACAACTGCAATCGATTCTCTTCTACAACCTAATAAATGAAAGACCAAAACTCTTAGGTAGAAAGTCAAACGTAAGTTCAAAATTAACATTACATAAAAAGTTGACAATTATAAAAGCAAACAAAGGTGAAAGACAAAGTGATGCAAACACTCCTAGCTGCCTGCTGTAGTTTAGCCTTATGTTATAGTGCTAGCTATAACTCAACAGGCTGGTTGGAAAAAAGAGATTGAAGAAGAGAGGCACAGACGCAACCAAAAGCAAATGTACATAGATAAAATGTGTACCTGGATGTTGTGGTAACGAGAAATCTCCAGTACCAACTTGCCTCACCGATTGATATCTGTTTGCAGATGATTCACTAGAGTATCCTGAACCTGAAGATGGGCGACTCACATAGATGCTCCCAATACAAACATTTTAATGGAATTATTATACTCACTCTCTGACTGCAGTGATTTTTGAGTATAATCTTGCATACTGTTCATCCCATCAAAAGAATGAGGAGGAACACAATCTCGAACCGTTTTTCCAGGAATAGACTTGTCCGAAGGATCAGTATCACATCTGTAATCACCTTCATAGCTGTCACTACCACGTTGATACTTTAATAAAAGCTCTTGATGCACTCGCGTTTGGATTACTGATTTCTGTTGCTGAGTATGTACTTCAATGTAAGTCCTGTGTTTATCAGTTCCTTCATCAGAGCAGACTACAGCTACAGTTGTGGGAATGTTTGCTTTGCTGTTACTAGCACTGTTTTGGTCTACAGCAATTTCACTGTGTACTGTTGTGCATTCGTGATCACTGTGTACTGCACATGACCGCAAGTCGTCGTGTTGCCTGGTAGACAAAAATCTTACTACACAGTCTTAGTTCATTTATATAAGCAACTAAGACTCACTTTGTCCTCTTTTGCTTAGGAAACACAGCAAGAGCACTAGTTGCAATGTCATGACCTAGAAAATAAAATGTATTAGCTACATACTTATGGCACTCAATTGTACTCATAAGTAGACGCTTTAGTCTTACTGAATTGATCTACAATTATTGATCAATAGGAAGAACTTTACCTACAATTCGATGCTAACATAATATAATAATGTCAATCAAGTAGCTAGCTAGCTTAATTAACTATTTCAATGCCACACTTGCACTGTTCACTGAGGTACTCAATACGTATTGCATTGCTCATTGTTTATAACGAAAGCACTTCAAGACACCGCTGCCATTGCTACATGCTATCGGATACATAAACCGATTGTAGTAGCACGTGCAACGTACTGCATGTATAATCTAGCTTCCAAATGATGAAACTCTGTTTTCCCTGAGTAATCAGTAAACACCAATGGCATCACAAATTTTAGAAAGTTACTGAAAGAAACATTTCTTCATTATGCAAAAGCTCACAACTGACTAGTGGCAATAAAACTGATATTGTAATGTTATATTGTTCTTAAGTGTCTTGTTTACATGTAGATTGTATTTACTTTACTAAAGCTAATACAGATGACATCGAAATAATAATTTCAAGTTCAAAGTCATACCAGGTTCACGTGACAAACGTCTGGAGTTCTGTTGGAGAAAATGAGCTGTTGAAAAGTCACCAACACCATTCTGTTGTTGACTTTCGCTGTCTTCGGATTCCCAAATACCTTCACATGATACTTGCCTGTTTATCTTTATTACCAATGTAGATATGCACATACTCTCGGCTTTCATAGATGTACTAAAAATTCCAGCTTCAACTACTTTTAGTGTCAGTAATAACCCAGCTTGCTTGGGTATACCATCCAAACCACAACAGATTTGCCATATTTGTTGCACATGTATCATTAGCTTCATCATTCTCCATACGTGCTTTCCTGACAAATTTCTTGAAGAATCTAGTGTGTTTGACCAATAAACGTGTAGTAGTTGCACAACAAAAACCGATGCTAAAAGAGACGAACAACCAACTAAATCCAATAAAAATTCTTGGAGAGATATACCCTGTACAGTTATTTACAATTATTATCATGTGCAGTCGGTACAGTATGTCATATGTCAAATCGACAAGTGACTCCTACTGGCCAAGCAAAGGTATGTGTCATCCTGAGATGCGTGCACAAGGTGTGTGTGTGTGTGTGTGTGTGTGTGTGTGTGTGTGTGTGTGTGTGTGTGTGTGTGTGTGTGTGTGTGTGTGTGTGTTTCAAATTAACCTAAAGGTGTAACATCTATACAACGAATTCTCACCTGCAAATATGTACATCAAGAGCAAAGAACAACAACAACAAAACCAAAGTGTGTTCATCCTGCAAATTGTAAGAACAGTAGATAAATACTTTGTAAAAGTAAGCTAATCTTCACACAAAACATCATCACACAAACTGCATATTTTGCAAAGGTCTAGTCATGGTAGCTATAGCAATTGCAAAGCCAACACTTTCTTTAATGTTTTCAATAAAAGAAAATATACATACACACATGTACATACCAATGTAACCATACATACATTTTTTGGATACAAGGGCCTCTTTGGTCTAGGGCTATATCCATGACAATACCATTACCTATTACTACAAATTACAATATCAGTTTTGAGATTACAACAGCAAGTCATTCAGATCTAATCGTCTGTCGCTAATCTTGGCAAACGATTAACGATAGCAGGCAAACGATTGGTGATAGGCTACGTACCAAGGAGCTATTTAACTGTAGACTCGCTTTTCTCCGACCTTTTATCTTTTGTAGACTGTAGATTATCGAAGTTTGAGTGGGCGTGGTGGTACCGCACGTACTTTCTTCATTTTCTCTAGATCGGCCCCGTTTTCAAGTGGCTAATCTATTCGAAAAAGTACACTCTTAGACGTGATGGTACTAGAAATTTACCGGGTGTGGAGTGCAATGTGACTTGGCATGGGCCCACGTACTAACTAGTTCTTCTGGTGAGAAAGTACGGTACAGATGAATGATGATTGCGGGGATTCCCTAAGTTCCTCTGTACAGTGGCAGTTCCTCTGTACAGTGGCAGTCCCTCTGACAGTCCCTAAAAACATGACGGTACAGTTGTCCCTCCTACTGTAGAGCCCTAAACTTTCTAGACGTGTTCGATGATTCATTATTGCCTAATACTATAGATTACTCATGCAATGCGCTTGAAAACCCTGCAGCCATTGTTTCACCGATTTGTTATGATTTTACAGTCCTAGAGCCTCTAGCCTGTACTAGAGAAAACACTGTAAAAGGCAGACAGATTCCAAACAACAAATAGTCAAACTAACGTGATCCAAATGCTTCTGACGACGTCGTGTAGACGGCTCGATCTAGATGAGATAAAAATTAGCTCTTTCTACCTAATTTCTTTACACTGTATAGTCTATTATCTACACAGTCGACAACGCAAGAATTAACTACACTTCTACTGTATAGAAATCAAATTCTAAAAATTTTATCGACTTTCTTAGTTACCTTTCTCGTTTGTTCCATTGTTTGATATAAACAGTTGATAATCCAGCAGACACTAGATAACCCGAAAAAGAAAAAGAACTAAAACAAATCGATATCACGTATTCTACGCAACTGCCCATGACAACTTGTCGAGTCACGTGTTCAGACCTCTCAAGGAAAACACTAGCCTCGGATCCCAGACGTTTCTACTGGCGCCTAAGAGTAGGCGGGGAAAGGGCAAGAGTGAGCGGGAAGAAACGTCTGGGCGCGCTTCTATAGAAAGACAGTTCGGAAATAGGCGTACCTTTGGCAAATCATAAGATTTCCCCACCAATCAACAATCGCCGCTCGCTCAGCGCGGTAGATTTCATTGGTCAAATAGTGTTAATTGTCTTAATGACTACTTATTAGAGTCTCATTGACTACTTATAAGAGTACCAGGTGGTATACCACAGTGGGATATCTGATAAACGGGAGATCAAATGGCGTTGCCTTCAGAAGATCGATCGTGTCACGTTCGTTCATCAATTTCCGACGACGCAATGACAATTGCTATTGACCGGTCTTGTCCCCAGTTTGACATTGCGTCTGTGAAGCCTCTGCAACGCTTGGCGCTGAGTCAACTTGTCCGAGGTGACGATGTTCTGGCTTGCCTCCCCATCGGGTTTGGAAAGTCACTGATTTTCACCTGCTACCCAACGTCTGCAAGGTCTTGCAAACAGTGGGCTATTCGAGGGCGTTTGCAATCGACCCTAGTGTTCTCGTCGTGGCGCCGTTGCTGTCTTTGATGAAAGACCAGGTTGCGTACCTGACCGAGTGCGGTGTTCGTGCTTCTATGATAGGTGCCAGCCAAGCTACTGACAAGGAGATAAAGGCTGGAAAGTTTGAAATCGTATTTGGAAGCCCTGAAATTCTAGTTGGACAGAAAACATGGCGATTAGCGCTTCAGGAAGGCGTTTTTCGTGATCGTGTTGTAGCGATAGTTGCAGACGAAGTTCATACGGTTGTTCAGTGGCGAGGCTGACACTGTCTGTTATGTGTAGGTTCGTGTAATCGAATGTCGCTCTAAATCTATAGGGGCGGCCTTGCTAGACCAGAGCTAGTAGAGGAGGATGAGGATGAACCGTTTCGTGTCTGGTGCGGTCTTGTTGGAGAGCTAAGGTCTCTGGTGTGCGCTCCAATTCTAGCCTTGACAGCAACAGCGTCCAAGGCAACACAAGAAATCATTGTGAGTTGTTTAGGAATGTCTGGCAGATGCTATGTGATTACTAAGAGCCCAGAGCGTGATAACATCTTCCTAGCTGTGCAGAGAGTACGTTCTGATGTTGAAGCTACCTTTGATTTTTTGCTGAGGCTGGTAAAGTCCAAGCAAATCAACTGTCCAAGGGTTCTTGTCTACTGCCAAACACAGAGTGTGTGCTCCTTACTGTTTACCCATTTCCACTAGGTGACAAGTCTTACTGGCCAGAAGGTGATACAAAGGCACAAAATCGAGTTGTGGAAATGTACCATGCATGTACTCCAGACAGCAACAAACACATCATTTTGCAGTCTCTGAGGGATGCCAATGGTGTTTGTAGAGTTGTATTTGCAACCAATGCCTTAGGGATGGGGATAGATGTGAAGGGTCTGACAACAGTCATTCACTATGGCCCATGCAAGAGATTGGCAGAGCTGGCAGGGATGGAAGCCAAAGTTTTGCTTATCTGCTATATCATGGACATCAGCTGAGACACACAAATAGAGAAATGAAGGAGTATGTCAGCAACACTGATCAGTGCAGAAGAGCTATCCTCCTAGCAGTCTTTGATGCAGCCCCCAACAGAGGAAACACCAGCCATACCTGCTGTGACATATGCTCTGTACAGTGTCAGTCTGCAAGCCCAGGTCAGTGCCCTGGTTTGCAAAGTATTCAGATTGGTGAAACATCGATTGCAACCTCTTCCCTGTAATAGTCCATCACTTGCAGACTGAACAAAGATAACTTCTGGAGTTTCTTCTTCTGGTGGAGACAGAGCTTGGAATTGAAGATCAGCCTTTGTATACTCACCCAACATTGGTAACAGGTCTTTCTGATTATGTACTGCACTCAGTCGTAGAGAACGCTGGGCAGTTGTTTACCGTACAAGACATTCAAGCTCTAACTCCAGTCTTTACTGTTGAGCATGCACAGAACATTCTAACTATACTTAATGAGGTATGGGCTCAGTTTTAAGGATATAAATTAATTGGGATAGGTATGTGTGAATTGTACAAACTCAGTATACATTAAAGGTGTCTCTCTTGAAATTTCATGTGTACAACATTATAGCAGCGCTTGACCTGTCTACTATCACAATCAACATGTCACAAGTCATAACATAGTAAAACCCAGAAAATCTATACAACCTGAAAGTCTACATCATGTGAAAAAGTATACATATTTTCTACTGTATGTGCAACATATACCATACAATTCTATTCTCTACCAAACTGCCAACATAATCAAGTACTTCTTAGTGTTTCTAATGATTCCAGATGATGAACTTTGGCCATTGCTTTCTTATTGTTGCGAATCCACTGTGATAACTTGCAAGGATTCAGTAGCTGCAGCACATCATATTTCATTGATGGAAAAGATTTGTGTGCTCTTGGCCTGGTCTGCTTCCTGACATTTCCCCCTACTTCCTTTGCTATCAACAAAACATCCTTCTTCCTATCCACTGCAGCATGTTTATTTGATTCATCAGCAATGGCTAGCATGCTGTCGAGGTTGGTGAGAACAGACTCTAAACCCATTGATGCTCTGCTTACTTGCTGTGCTGACTGGAATGACACATTAGCACCCTGGTTTCTTATCATCTCTTTGATGAAATTGTTGTTGTGCTCCACCATCAAGTCCAAGGGTATGTTCCTACCAAAACCACCATGCAAGTTGAATGTTCTATTCCACAGCTGCCTGTAAGCATCCCATGGGCTTAGAAGAGCCAGCTGATCAGCTTGAAAAAGAAATGCTTCCAACGCATATTTAGTTCTACCAGCCTCTTTGAAGTGAAGCATTTTAAATTTCCAGATTCGTAATAGCCTTGGTCCATCCATTTCACGGACTGAATCTTGGAAGTTACGCTCTAGCAGAGCCATTTTCATAAAATTGCAGCTATAGTTGAAAACATGGTCGTCATTGTACTGTTGTTCTTGACTGCACAGTCTATCTGACACTTGGGTTTGATCTAGATTTGAAGGAACACGAGTCAGGCAATGTGCTATTTGCTCATGGCACCTTCTGTTATCAGCTGAAGAGAAGCTCTGGCCACAAGTAGTTACATGACATGGAAAACTGTGTGCGTGCATGAAATTTCGAGGTGTCTGTTGTACAGTTGCTGACATTGGGTCATGTGGTGGAGGCTCCTGTTCTTGTGCTACAACTACTGCTGATGTAGTGGCATGCTGATGTAGTGGCTCTGACTGCATTTCATCAAGTGCCTCACCCTCACTAAGTCTATCAAGTGCTGTTTGGGCTTGTTCTGATGTTAATTACTTTTTGTGCTAACCGTTATTGAGAACGACTTGTCCGGTTCTATCAAAGTTTTGAACCTAACGTCATTTTGTCGTAAATGGCATGCAATTGAATTGTAGATTTTATTTAGGAATACGTGACCTCCCTCTTAAGAAGTCTTAAGTCTTGATCTTCACTCAGCCATGTCACAGCACCTAGTGTGTTGCATATGTCACTACAGTACGCAATGTACTTAATAACCTTTACTGTAAACTGAGTTGATCAAACTAAACACAGTTGTAGTGCATGGCACCACAAGTTTCATCTTTCAAATAAATTTTCAAAATTATTTTTCAAAGTTGTTTGTTTGTAAAGTGTGACATACATGTCTAATGCTATTATATTTTTGCTATTGTACTTGCGTCCAGCTAGTTTTCCGTAGCCAATTGGCCCTTTACAAATCCTGCTATATCACGCTGTGTCTGACTGACCCTAGTGAGAAAAAGATGAACCACGTCGAGTACGAGATTGAGAGTTATCTTCTCTATCTCCTCTATATTCCGCTTCGAATTGATTTTCTCCAACACTAATTCTTACGAGACTTCTCAAATTTCTTTTGAAACAATGCGTTCAGTCATCCATAAATGATGGACATCTACTGTCAGAGTTACTACTAGGTTGCCTTAAACAATTATTTTGTCCAGTGATTTCTGATTGAGAGCTGGAGGTTGATCTATAACCAAAGAATGGATTTTAACTATTGACCCTTTATGATACACTGACTTCTTACCGTTGATTGGCTACGACATGTATAGGTCCTGGGCTTGATACACCACCTGAACAGGTGATTAGCATGACACTGAAACGATGATCGACTATACGTGAAACATGCCGCCTCAGAAACTATTCTTATCGATCGTTTTGCCTGTCACAGATTTCTCTTAGTTTAGTCTTTTTGTTATATACATACTATAAGATGCCCCTGTTTGCTTGTTAAAAGCATTGATTTCACGTACTTTTTGTTAACTAATTTTGTGCTAACCGTTTTCGAGAGCGTTTTGCGGTCCTATTAAAGTTTTGAACCTGACGTCATTCAGTCGTCCAAGGATTCCGATTTGTAAATGGCATGCATGTATATTATATTTAGTAACATGTGACTTCCCTCTTAGAAACTCTTAAGTCTTGATCTTCACTCAGCCATGTCACTGTACCCAGTGTGTTGCATATTTCACAACGCAATGTATTTAATACCATTTACTGTAACCTAAGTTGATCAAACTAAACACAGTTGCAGTGCATGGTGCCACGTGTTTCATCTTTCAAATAACTTTTCAACTTCAAAGTTGTTTGCTTGTAAAGCGTGACATACATGTTTAATGCTATTATATTTTTGCTATTGTACTTGCGCCCAGTTTTCCGTAGCCAATTGACCCTTCACAAATCCTGCTATAATCATGCACACTGTGTGGTGGCATGAGCTAAACCAACTCTGGTAATATGTCAGTTATCATTCGTTGAGCAAACCTTGAATGCCATTTTCTCTTTTTGTTGATTTGTTTGAGTATAAGTTTGGAAGGACGCCAGCAAGTCGATAGATTATTGGGGGGGGGGGGGGCTAAAAACACACAAAGAAAATAAATTGAAATATACACCAAGTCACTGTCAATTGATTGGGTGTTTGTGTATATGACTGTATATATCTTGATCAAGCTGCCTGTGAAAGAAAGCACTCACAATAATAAGATACTATTCTAAAACTAAGTAAATCTCTAACAGACAGATCAAACTAAAATATATAGCTGTACACTGTTTGTTTGGTTGTCTCACTCTGTCACGAACATCACATTCTAACAGTAAGGGCAAGGAACTACTGAGTTTAACTTTAGATACATCGCTACCGTTTTTATACTGTACAAATAACAACTAACAAAAAACATGACCAAAATAGTTTCTTCTCCTCTCGGTAACATTTACAAAGGAATTTGCTATTTCATCTAGATCAATCTTATCTGTTCTGTCCTTGTGCATAGAGAGACATGATTTAGTCCTGCCTGACTCTAGCATACACTATATTTTTCTCAGATATGTCTTCAGTCTCCTAAGTGTTGAAAATGTTCTCTTAGCAGTAGAGGTGCATGGTAACAGAAATACTGTAGAAAAGTTTAATCAAATGAACAACTTCTGAAAGCATCTCCGTGCCAAGAGAAATTTCATGCAGCCATGACAGAACATATTGTTTTAACATTTGTCACCTTCACGGCTATGAATTAGGCTATTGACAGTACTTTACGTATTGTATTGTATTGTATTGTATTGTATTGTATTGTATTGTATTGTATTGTATTGTATTGTATTGAATTGTATTGTCTTGTATTCTATTGTATTGTATTGTATTGCGCAAGTAACAGCCTAATAGCGTAAGCTAGTATCAAAAGCATTTCTGCAAATGGAAATACAAGCACGTAATGAACAACTAGACACAATCAATATTACGACAAAAACGACAATTAAGACTTGTATTTTAAAAGAGTCAACAAAAAGATTGTGTAATGATACACGAAGAGTGTTCCAACGGTTATAAGCAAAATATAGAGAAGAACAACGGACAACATTAGTCATTGCTCTTGGCAGATTAAACTGACATGAGTATCTCGTGCCATGGCTATGCACAGACTCTCTGTTCTCCAGTGGCTAGCTATCGATCAAGTGGTTAGGTACAGAACCATTGATAATTCTCCGTATTAGGAACACAGAAGCAACTTCCCTTCTTGCACTAAGGAAAGCTAGGTCAACCGGTCTCCTGGTGTAACCGCGCAAGTGAAGTAGATCTTGGTAAGCCAGTTACCACCCTTGCAGCTGTATTTTGAACTCTGCAATTGAGTGCACAACAAGGTTGGAAGACCAGACCATGCTGTTGATGCATATTCTAGCACAATAGTGGCATAAACAACCCAATGGAAGCTTTGATTTCAAACAGCGTAGTAAGCCTGCAAGCAAACGATTAGCATTGCTGCACATAACATTGACTTGTGTATGCCATGAAAGTTTCTGTTGGATCATGACACCCAGATGTTTATGGCACGTTACAGATCCTAGGGTTTCACTCAAAATAACTGCATGAAATACTTTGAGATTTTTTAATGACAACAACATCATTTCACATTTGCTGGCATTGCATGACAGCTAGTTTCCAATAATTCAACCATTTGTTGATATCCTGTAAACCAACATTCAGTAAAGACTCGATGAAGTCTGTCTGTCTGTCTGTCAGTCTGTCTGTCAAAGGTATTTCACTGTTGATAAAGAGCTTTTAACTCCACATGAAGGTGCAGCTACTACGATATCCCACATGGGACAGTCTGATACAAAAGCATTTGTAGGAAACAACAACAACAACAATTAATAAATAGAGTTAATTCTGAATGTCTAAAAGTATCATCCCAGTCTCAAATTCTGTTTGTCTGTCTGTCTGTCTGTCTGTCTGTCTGTCTGTCTGTCTGTCTGTCTGTCTGTCCGTTAAATAACATTTATTTCAAATATAAATCTATAATACAATGCTAGCAAGGTAACTATATAAAGTTCTGTAACTACGAGAGTTTACTAGGACTAGATTTTAAAACAAACAAACATGTAACACTTAAAAGAGAACAATGCGGACTACCCGGAGTCAACTTAATGGCTGAAAAACAGGATAGAGCAATCTACAGTACAGTCAATGTCATTTGTCAGAGCTGAGATTTTCTCATGATGACCTTTGCGTTGCACTTCTGAAGTTGAATTGAGAATCTCTTTCTCCAGATGTCTAGAAACTCAGCAGCGTTAGGTCGACCAAGTTCATCACGTGACTCCTGGGCTAGCCTTTCCAGAAAGTTTTTTTCCCATCTCACCCCATCGTCCAAAATGTTCTATAACTAAGGGAATGAAACTGACTGTTGATCCACCTGGTAGATTTCCCTAGGGTTGCATATTTTGCCTTCTTCCTCTCTTCTCTTTTTTCTGCAGCAGCACCATCTGACTCAGATGACCTTGGAAAAATATCAGAGCTCCAAGGGTGTGCCAGAGCTATATCCAGGTCAACGTTGCAACCCTTGTCGGGGTCAAATGCCACAATGTCTGGTCTATCATTTGAATTTGAATAGCGATGTCGTGGCTCTTTTCGGTGGTGCACATTTAGCTCTCGCAGACAGTCAGACCAAGCTGATGCTATGGCTTCATGTGACCAAACTGGCCCACCATCAGATTTACATGTTAACAGATGGTACACCTACTGCCATCTAGGGTGGCTCCACAGTTACATGTGGTCATCCAGTAGGAAAGTTGGGTGAACAAGCCCAATCTCAAGAAGGTCGCCAAACGAAATTCGTGGTTATCAAGTGCAAACACTTCTAAAGATGGGATTGCGTTTAACCAAGCTACAGCTCCTTTTCCTTTTGAGTAGCAAACCCGTGCGACGTCACGAGCTGTGGGGGCTTCACTGATCAACTGATCAGCCTCGTGTTTAGCAATGGCTGTGTATAGCTGATGTTGAATCTTCTCAGTGGATGAAAGAAGAGAAGAAACAGTCTCTCCTACAGAAATGGACTGCGTGAATGCTTTACCTAAGGCTTGCCTCGGTGAGATGACAAACCTGTCTATGGCAAAAATAAGAGAAGGAAAGCGAAGTGGTAACTCGGCTGTTGCATGACACCAAGAAGCAACAAAAGCAGGTTGGCTCCCTGCGGCCAAAGAAGTCATACCAAAACCACCTAGCCTAATAGGCAAAACGACTTGGTGCCACTTTTGATCCTCAATCAAGTCGAGTCCAAGAATGCGGCAGAATGTGATTCGTGTCTGGGAATCGTGTGTTTTAGCAGCTTTTGTGAGTGACTCAGGACAAATTGAGTGTGCCAGGTGATTCAGGCAGGGAACGTGAGAGCCTTTTAGGAGCAGCGTAGCACTTTGCACGTCTCCCAATTTAACAAATTCGTCACACAAAGAAAAGTTAGACTATGATATGTCTAGGCAAGAGGAGACGACATGCGATTTTGTGCCGATGGGTGTGCCCAAAATGATGATTCCATCATGAGACACTGATGTGTTGTCAAAGCTTTCTTAAAAAGTAGAACTTGAAGGGCAATAGATCTCACACTTGTGGTCGGCGATGGACAAACCAATAGCAGAAAACTTTTGTTTCAGCGCTTGAAAGGCAGGTTGAATGTCAGAAGGATGGCCCATGATGAAGGCATCATCCAGGTAGACGAGGAAGCAGACCTTTGAATGCTCTTCTTGCAAATTGATGAGATCGGAATAAATCGCTGAAGCGCAAAGAGAATCGGACCCAAGGGGTCACGTGCACCTTGATGAACCCCCTCAGCAGATCCGGTTATGACTGGAGTAGAACTTTGGATGAAGACCAGTGGACTAACTTTCTGGTACATCTGAACAACATGATTATAGACGTCTGGAAATGATTTGGCTATCTGCTTCATAATTTGCTGTCTGCTAATGGAACAAAAAAGCATTTTGACGTCAGTTTTCAGCACCACCCAGTCCGGATTATGTTTGAGGAGAAGCTCAATATGATGGGTAATGAGCTCAGTGCCACACTCTGTAGCCACACCATGTTGGATAGGGCTGAAAAATCTTGAAAACACTTCCTTCTTCTGTTAGCATATAGCTCGAGCTGTTAAACGCCGTAGGACTTCACCAACTGCGATAGGTCGAATGTCACCATAGGATTTGGGCAGAGCCATTAGCCGAGATGAGGAAAAGAGAGTAACTGCAGTAGGAGGCAATATGCCCTTGGCCATGGCTAAACAAGCAGATAGAAGGCGATCTGCTGTGCACTCAATTGTTAGTAAAACTTTCAAATGCTCTAAACGCCAGCCTGAAAGGCCAGCCCCCAAGCCTCTTGGTGTTCTTCGAATAGCATTGCGCAACACTGAGCTGGACAAATTAATTGTTTCTTGAGACGTGGACGGAACATCTAAGTCATTAACTCTTGACGAATGCTTAGAGGATAGCTTTGTGGTGGTGTCTTCCGAGGCAGGAGCTAATTAAGCCTTTGCTATTTAGTATCCTTGAAGTTCTTGAAAGCTCTCCACATTTCACCAGTCGGGCAGCAGCTCTCCGAGCTCCCTCGCTGTCATGAACGGTCTTCTTTGTTGATGACTCATTTAGATGAAGCAGCTCAGATCACTGCCAATTAAAAAATTTTAGGTACCTTATTTCGACATCACGAAGACCATGTTTCCATCCTCTAACCAAAGGCGTGAGAATCATGGGAAGGATAAGAAAAAGCAACTTCCATGCCACTTCATCACCAGGACTGTATGTATTTTTTAAAGAGCGATTGCACAGCAATCTTGGAAGAGAGCTCTTACTGCAGTATTGATTGTTTGAACAACTCTTGGAGGTGTGGCCTTAAGGATATCGTTAGTGTTTAGGTCCGCGATGAGACTCCATGCCGCAGACTCGGAATTGACAGGGGTTTCAGATTGACATTGCGGAATGGTAGAGTTGCAGACCCATCTTGGCTAGCAAGGTGACTAGGTGCTGTAGGCGAAGGCGGCAACACAGAGACTCTTAGTGGGACATTCTTTTCGCCAGGGGTCGACGCAACACGTGTAATTGCCGAGCGTAGCGAGGCTTCTAGTCCGGGTCGCACAACAGAAATGGGCGTGGGTACTATATGGCTCTCTATCGAGCTTTTGGTATATATATATATATATATATATATATGTATGTATGTATGTACACACAAATCTCAAATTTCTCCTCCCCACGACCACGTTCCATGATAGGACCTACCTTAAAAATTCGTTTTCGTGAACGCGAGGCGCCTACGGATACCGTACAACTAGTATGATCTTCGCTAGAACTTTGACCACCAGAAGACGAAGATTTACCATCAGATGAGTCTAGGAACGATTCGTGCAAGTGACCAAACGGCGAAGAAAATGTTTCATGAACTTCCGTCGCCCCATCCTTTTGTATTGTAGCTAGGGATTGTGTGTACTTGACAACCAAGAAACACCTTCAGGAGTTGAATGCCACCTATAGTCAACTATTCACACGTCCCATACTTACAGTACATGTATGATCAATCCTTTACTACACTGTGCTGCATCTAACACTGTTGATAGCCAATGTTTGCCGATATCAATTTCTATGTCAGTAAATACCATACCACTGTCGTTACAACGGAACTGAGTGCATACCTAGACTGTACATTTCAATTGTCTTGATCACGATCGCAAAACGACGACTACCTATACCAGGCCTAGATACGTAATCTAAACTACTAGGAAATTTGCATGTTTACTTCCATAACAGCTAGGGTTTCAACAAATACGTATTGTCTAGCTAGGACTCGACGTTTCAGTAGACGGTCTGAAAACTCCGTTGGACGTGTTACTCACGAATGCGAGGCGCCTACGGATACCGTACAACTAGTATGATCTTCGCTAGAACTTTGACCACCAGAAGACGAAGATTTACCATCACAACACTGAGAAACATGTTGATTCAACTTCAGATACCCCCGTTTACAAAACGTGCATTGAACAAGGTTCAAGCGGGCGATGAAAGCACTTGGGAGGAGTTTTGGATCGTGAACGTAACAGATACGAGACAGATTGACAGAAAACGATCATTCCAAGCAGAAACGGCGAAGCGCAAAATTTGAACGCTTTCTACCAACATCCGGTGTCTGTCTGTCTGTCTGTCTGTCTGTCTGTCTGTCTGCCTGGGGTACAGCGTTGGGAAGTATCAACAGTCACGTCTTCCACCGCAGTTGTAGCTGAAATAGGCCAGTGGGAAGTTAGACAAAGTAGCTACTCTGCGAAATCATACACCAAGAAGGAATATTTGTCACAACGTTTCAGCCACCTATGCCTTCTTCAGGTGACTATTTGAAAATGACTAGAAACAATGGTACAAAGGGCTACCTACTAATCAGACTCTAGGATTACATCAATAGAGACTATCTGTTTTTAGATTCATGTCTAGAGGCCAACAAGTGTTCAGTATAGAAATCCACTTTTCCTCTCTTAATTTTCTGGTGGCACTGTGTGATGACCACATTCTGTCTATTACCATGACTCAGGGGCGGATTCAGGATATTCGGATGGGGGTTCCGTGACATCACAAAGGTTAGGATCAGTCACGCCTCCAGATATAAATTAGCTATTTAATCAGCTATACCATAGAACGGAAGTATGCGTTAATTAATGAATCTACAGTACCGGACAATTTGAATTGACTTCGCAAGCCTACATGTCCTTCGCTAGACAGGCAAATGTTACCGCTCTTTCTCTTCTTTCGACAAAAGCTTCTATAGATCGACATATATGGTTTCATGAAATTGTGATGTTGTGACCATCAAATATATTTTCATGAGATGGAAAATAACTACTTTGAAACATTATCATCGCAAGGAAGTAACGAAATGGTGGTGTTCGAGCTGGGCCAATTAAAAATCCACGGTTTGATTTCAACTAGAACTCTTAGCCTTCAAGTCCCGGAAAAAGTGGGGGCGCGGCTCACACAGAGCCGCATCAGCCACACCTTTTTCCTGACTGCAAGCCTGAAATGCCTCGATTTTACAGAAAGAAGCCTTCGCAACCTTTTTTGAATGTCTTGGCAACTTGAAGTCTGAAATTGCTAGCTTCTTTCAAGCGACGACTTTCTAGCTAGGGCAGCCAAACAAAGATGTCAACTGACGATGTGAAGCCGTTCAGCACGTTCTTCCATGTGCTGAATTGGCGCATTGTGTCCGATGTTCGCGTTTAGTAGGCTACAAAAAGAGTAAGAGTACCGTACGACTCACTCGTACTGTCCGACTGCGGGTACGTGGTTATCGCCGCGTGATGACGTCACATAAAATTTTAGGGGTTCCGGAACCCCCTTTAGATCCGCCAGTGTGACTCTCATGTCAGATGCCGAGTGATCGATGGAACTAAAGTGACGAACATATGCATTGCTTGTCTGTGTGTGTCTGTCTGTCTGTCTGTCTGTGTGTCTGTCTGTCTGTCTGTCTGTCTGTCTGTCTGTCTGTCTGTCTGTCTGTCTGTCTGTCTGTCTGTCTGTCTGTCTGTCTGTCTGTCTGTCTGTCTGTCTGTCTGTCATATATATTCTCATAAATCAGTACTATTACAAGCTATATGATGATTAAACTAAATAACTCTAAAACTACACTAATAAAAATGTCTGTCTCTCTGTCTGTCTGTTTGTCTCTGTCTATCTAGCTGTCTCTGTCTTTGTCCCTAGCTCTTGTCCCTTGTCTGATCATGCAGTCTCATCTGTTCATGATACATCTCTATTTTGAACCATTTATATAAAATAGATTACAAAACACAGTGCATCCCCAAAAATTAATTAGCGTATTTTTCGGTAAATAAATAGTACCTTCAGTTGCAAAGAGAACGATTTTTACAAGAACTTCGACACTAATCGATGTCAGTCTTGCAGAAATAAAAGATTGACTATAATTACGGTAACAATAATCATTCTGCTTGTATATGAGTCCAAGACAATTAAGCGCATTAGTACAAATAAACAGTCAGAAAATTGCAAAGAATCACTCCGCTAGCATCTCATCGTCGCTTTGCTCTGAGAGCGCGTGCGCTACGTGTGACGTGTGGTAGACTGGTACATGGATTGGTAAGTATGCGTACTTTGGCGTGTGATATATTGCCTAGATAAGTGACTGTTAGCACTTGTTGTATTACTGTTGGGTTAGAGCCTGAGCATAGCAATAGACTGATAGTGTGTGATACCTTGCCGATCTGGGACGTAGCTTACGACTGTTATAACACATATTACACTGGCGACGAGGATGGCGGCTCGACATGGGAAACTTTGCGAGTTCAACGTGGGCGTAGCTAATGTCGAAGACTACAAAGAACAATTCTTGCTTTATTGCACGGCAAATAGAATCACGGGTGACGACAAGAAGATAGCTGTTCTTCTGACGTCGATGGGCACAACGACGTACACGTTACTAAAGAATTTGGTATGTACGACCGGCGGCGCCTCAAGACAAATCGTTGGATACGCTCTTCAAGCTATTGCAGGACCACTGTGAATCGACAATTATCGTCATCGCATTTTCGCTTTTATAAGCGAGTGCAGCGGGAAGGCGAGAATATTGCTGTCTAGTACATTTCGGAGCTGCGACGCCTCGCCAAACATTGTGACTTCGGTGAGCAGCTCAATACTGCATTACGCGATCAATTAGTATGTGGGTTGCTACACGAGAATATACAGCAGACGCTTTTAGCTGAGGCAGAGCTAACCCTGGAAAAGGCTCTGCGGATTGCACAAGCTGCTGAGACAGCCAGAGCGGAGACAAAACACCTCCATGGGGAGTCGACACGACACGCCGCTAGTGAAAATTCCAAGCCACCGTTGACGACATTTGCTGTCAAGAGGGCGACCACAAGCAGCGGCAGCCAATCAGGATCGTTGCGTACTTTGGATAAGGCATGTTATCGTTGCAATGACATGGTTAAGACCCAACCAAGTGTAGGTTAAAAAAACTACACGTGTCTGTTCTGCAAGACGAAGGGCCATATCGCTAAAGCGTGTAGGAAAAGCAACGAGATAACGTGAAAGATAGCACGAAGGCTATTGGCGTACAAAAAGGAAACCGAAGACCCAATCTACGTATCAAGGAGATGCAGAGGATGTGAGCCTCATTACTCGAGGCCCGGATTTCCGGGCTAAGGGTATAGTAATCGTTCGATGACCGACCCAACGACCGTATACCGGTATATAGTCGATTAGCGCAGATGTACATGAAGCTATTCCAACCAATGGACGAGAAGTAGTGTCATTACAGACCAATAGACGAACGTGCTGTCATCATGAGGCTCCACTTCTCTTTGTTTGGTAGCTGCTACTAGGCAACAACCAGACGTCTAGCTAGAGAAACGGCACAAACAAAGAGACGCCTAAAAAGCTGCACAAAAGAACGAGACTTTTACATTCTTGTAAGCTGGAAAATCGGTGGCGAGCTGCTTGTTTTGCTCTACATTCGCAACGTATGTTTCCCACCGACAAACAGAACAATGATCACGCCCGTTACTTCATCACGTAAGGCGAAGATTGCCAGCTGGCCTAGCGTCGAGGCTCTCCGACTTGTAACATTTGGCTTGTTCCAGCGCTTCGAAATAACTACATTTGTAACATGCATGTTTTCCCCCATTACAACAACTACCAGACGTCTAGAGAAGCTGCACAAACAACCGGACGTCTAGAGAGGCTATACAAACAAACAGATACCTAAAAAATCTGCAGAAACAACCAGACGTTACATTCTTGTGAGCTGGAAAATCGGTGGTGAGCTGATTGTTTTGCTCTACATTTGTAACTTGCCCACCAACAAACAGAGCAATGATCACGCGCGTTACTTTATCACGTAAGGCGCGTCGAGGCTACCCGACTTGTAACATTTGGCTTGTTCCAGCACTTCGAAACAACCTGATCTACATTTGAAACGTGCATGTTTTCCCCCATTACGACAACAACCAGATGTCCAGAGAAGCTGCACAAACAACCAGACGTCTAGATTGTTGTGAGCTGGAAAATCGGTGGCGAGCTGTTTCTTTTGTTGTACGTAAGGGTTTAGCACTTAAAAACAACGCCTAATCTAGCTACATTTGTAACGTTCATGTTTTCCCACATCTAATCTTGTTTTGGCTCTGGAGTTACCTATGCCACGCCTATAACCGCCCAATAGTGGCTCATTACGACTTCAAAAGCTGCACAAACAATCAGACGCCTAGAAGTTGCACAAAGAACTAGACGTCTAGAGAGCAAAGGGGTTGTAACATTATGCTTGTTCCATCAATAGTGTCATCTTCTGAAAGCCCAAAACATTGTAGGTGCATGAAATCGTGGTTTGTTCACTGAAAATCAGTGCTGCTTCTTTTGTATCTATCTAACCGAAAGCTGGTTTTCGTATTTGCTCTATACTTTCGCTGTGCGTGGCGGTTAATTGGTATTGTAAGCGCGACTAATTACCTTCAAGGTGCATACGGGCCGAGGGTTTGCAGTTCTAGTGCTTCTTCATTTGTTCTTTGTCTCGTAGAGGCGGGGTCAAGGTGACAATAGAGGTGGCAGGCAGGGAAATGGAGATGAAAATGAACACTGGAGCTTCAGTGAGTGTTGTACCAACCCAGATGTATAATGAAGTTCTATCCCGCGTACAGCTGAAGAAGAGCACTGCCCAACTTCAATCATATAGTGGTGAGTGGAGAAGCTGTTGTACCAATCAAGTATGGAATGCAACAATCCATGGAGCGGTTGACTGTAGTAGATGTGAGTGATAAGCCAACAGTCTTGGAAGGAGATTGGCAGTCAAACCTCAAGATTGATTGGGCTTCTCTGTTCAAAGTCGATAGTGAAGTTTTTGATGGACCTGAGAAGTTTCCTCAGTTGTTTGCAAAGGGAGTAGATACTTTGCAAGGCTATCAAGCCAAGAAAACTTTGTCTTCAGGGGCCAAGCCACGGTTCCATAGGCCACGCCCAGTGCCTTATGCCTTACAACAGAAGGTAGAGGGGGAGCTTAATCGACTTCAGGAAGAGGGCATTATACAGCCAGTGGAAAACAGTGAGTGGGCAGCCCCTATTGTCATGGTGAGAAAGGCTGATAATTCTATCAGAATTTGTGGCGATTACAAGGTAACAATTAACCCCTACTTGGAGATGGACAATTATCCAATGCCGAATGCACAGGACTTGTTTGCATCGTTAGAAGGAGGACGGTTCTTTACACGTCTGGATATGAAACAAGCTTACATGCAGATGCGAGTGGATGCAAGCAGCAAAGGTATTTGACTGTCAACACAGCCAAAGGCCTGTTCGCGTACACACGTATGCCCTTTGGTATCTCGACTGCACCCGGAATTTGGCAGCGAGCAATGGACAACGTTCTTACGGGAATGCCAGGAGTGTCCTGTTATTTAGACGACATTCTGATTGTGGGCCAATCCGAAGAACAACATGACAAACGTCTGCATCAAGTCTTGGAAAGACTGAGTTAATCGGGACTTCGTCTGAAAAGGCAAAAGTGTGAGTTCAAGAAACTAGAGTTGAGTACCTTGGTTATGTTGTGGATGAGCATGGACTAAGACCGGCTGAGAAAAAGCTGGCAGCAATACAACAAGCTCCAGAGCCAACTAACACAACCGAGCTAAGGGCATTCTTAGGCCTATTGAATTATTATGGAAGGTTCTTGCCTAACCTCTCGACCATGCTACAACCACTGTATAGTCTGCTGCAGAAGAACACATCGTGGGAATGGGGTGCAAAACAAGCAAAGGCTTTCCAGCAAGCCAAACAGAAATTGTTGAAATCGGATTTCTTGACGCATTATGACTTGAAGAAACCGGTACGTCTTGCTTGCGACGCTTCACCCTAGGGAGTGGGAGCCTGTCTCTCACATCTAATGTCAGACGATAGTGAGCAACCAATCGCTTTTGCTTCACGAACCTTGACCACGGCAGAAAGAAGATATGCTCAATTGGAACGAGAAGCGCTAGCACTCGATCATCTTTGGAGTGCGACAATTCCATAAGTATTTGTTGGGAAGGTCATTCACACTTGTAACTGACCATCGACCACTGTTGAAGATATTGGGTCCGAAAGAGGGAGTACCTACTCTAGCAGCAGCCCAAATACAGCGTTGGTCACTAATTCTGAGTGCTTATCAATACAACCTGGAATACACATCAGGAGTGAGCAACAAAGAAGCTGATCTACTTTCGAGACTACCCATTCCAGTCAAAGTAGTATATCCCAATGAGCTAAACTATGCCATTGATCGTTGTGAGCAGTTACCTGTTACAGCACAGGATATTGCTAAAGAACTGCAGCGGGACTCCATACGACAAGTTTACGAGTACACTTTGCGTGTATGGAAGCCTAATGTAAGTACACAGTTACTGCCGTATGCACGACAAGCGGATGAGCTTACAATGAAGACGGGCGCCTACTGTGGGAAAATTATTCCACCCAAGTTTCGAGACGCCGTGTTACAAGAGATTCATGAAGGTCATATTGGACTCTGTCGAATGAAATCTCTAACACGGAGTTTCGTGTGGTGGACAAGACTAGACCAAGATGTAGAGGAGGTAGTGAAGACTTGCGCAGCATGTCAGAGTATACGGAATAAGCCGGCTGATGTGATGTCGCATCCATGGATCTACCCAGATGCGCCCTGGACTCGACTTCATGTAGATTTTGCAGAGTTCAAGGAAAAGCAATACCGTGTGGTAATTGATGCATTTACCAAGTGGCCGGAAGTCCACGAGCTTGGAATACATGCCACTACGACTCAGACAGTTGAAGCATTGAGGAGGTCATTCAGCTGCCATGGAATCCCTCAAAGGCTAGTTTCAGATAATGGGCCTCAATTCGTGGCAAGAGAGTTTCAGGACTCATGAGAGCGAACGGAATTAGACATCAGAGGACACCTCCGTACCACCCTGCTTCGAATGGGCAAGCAGAATGGTTCGTACAGGAGGTCAAGAAGTCTCTGAAGACAAGGCCACAAGGTCGGTCAATTAGTCATCAGATTTTGTTACTCTTGTTGAAATATCGAACAACCCCAAACACTACTACTGGGAAGACACCATCAGAACTACTGATGAAACGTGAGCTGAGAACACGGTTGTCATTAGTACGACCAGAGAGAGGACGACAGATTCGAGACAGACAAGGGGAGAGATATGAAGCAACAAAATATGTTAGAAGTCTCAACCCAGGAGACACGGTTGAAGTCCTCAATACACGTCAAGATGGCCGAGGGAAATGACTGACAGGAATCATCCTACAGCGCTTGGGGCCAACAAACTACATGGAGGACGTGACCAATCACCTCCGATATGTTCATATCGAACATATCAGGAGACGAGATGAAAGGAGTGTGCCTGCTGACATAGAGACATCAGATGAGGCGGATACTGAAGCAACTACAGATATCACTTCTAGTCCACGACCAACACTTGAACAGACAGGACAAACATAACCTACCAGTCCAATGAGAGAAGAACAACAAGCAGAAGAACCTGTTACATAGCCACACTAGCTCTTGCTGAGGGAACTACAGAAGTAAGAGAAACATCAGGTGGAACTGAACGACGTTATCCAGTTCGAGTTAATCGTCAGTTACCCCTCCGATATAGACAAAGCTAAGGAGAAAGGAGTGTGGTAGACTGGTACATAGATTGGTGAGCATGCGTACGTTGGCATGTGATATTGCTTAGATAAGTGACTGTTATAAGTACTTGTTGGATTACTGTTGTGTTAGAACCTGAGCACAGCAATAGACTGATAGTGTGTGATACCTTGTACCGATCTGGAACGTAGCTTACGACTGTTATAACATATATTTATATTACACTATGCATCGAACGCAGGGTGTGGCTGCGATACAGTCTACTGTAGGCGTGACGAGCATTTGGTTACAGTCACACACCTTATAGTTGTTCTGTACCTAGACCAACCTCGAGCTCGTTAGAGTAACGGTTTTGCTGTCATGTATCAATCGATGTAGCAATGCCGGTACACAGATCGGACTGCATAGTAGTTAAACGAGAATCAACCTACAAATTTTCTCTAGACGCTTCATGTAGACTTGCAATTATCATGCAACAGTAATCTTGACTTAAACAAAGTTGCTGTAAACAAGCCTAGATGTAAAACAAACATCAGTTCTATTCAACTTTGGCAAAGAAACATAATGAGTGTAGCTTACAATTCTGCAAACTAGTGTTACCATGCGTAGGCTTACTGAACTCACTGCTGCTGAACGTTCAACTGGTTGACTAATGATTTTGTCAGGTTTTATCTAGATCTACACATTTCCCCACTAATCCCGTTACGTAACGGTATCACCGCGTTAGTGTTGCATCATCACGCCTACCGAAGGTACCGTCCCCGCTGTCATCATCCGTAGTCTCGAGATTAAAGCCAACTGTTCTAACCCTAAACGTGTACAACGATATCTACGCTCTAAGTTGACAAGTGACAATTTCGTAGCTAAGAGATGAAGGATTACGCCTAACGTAATTAATTAATTACTGGTACCATCTATTACTAGTGTACGAGGATTTACCTAGAGTTGCGGAAGAAATCAAAAATATTTAGGATACGATCCCTACAGGATCTGTAGACCTAGCTATCAACTAAATTGGGAAACAAACTAATTATCTCATGAATTATTTAGGATTAACTTAGGAAGCCGCCACGTGTTCGTTTTTCTGAATCATTACTAGTCACAAATGACAAGAATAATTGATAAAGACATCCTACAGTCAAACATCCTACAGCAAGAATGGACATACATTGGCTACACATAATTGCGCACATTTAGATAAGTTTGCATGCAACTACAAATTTCAATTAAAAAGTTCTAACAAAATGTCAGCAAGCAATAACAGTAATTTAAAGTGGCAAAATTTGCTCTACTGTGACTCCACACAATCAGCTAGCTCTTGCAATTGCACTAAAATCTAACAACAAATTGAAGACAGACGTCAATGTTGTAAGTTAGTATTAATTATCATGTCCACTTACAGATGAGATTTCAGGTCTCTGTTTGTAATCGACTGTTGTAGCCGACTTGGCTATATCAAGTAGTGTTAGACCGAAAGGATAGCTTTCCCGTCCTTTTGGCCACTTGGCTTTCGGATCAAGCATGTTCACCAGCTTGACGTTCTGTCCTTCGATGTAACTAATATACTGCCTCTGTAAGAATAAAACTGCACAGTAAGTAATTTTTTGTTTAATTATGTGCAGTGTTGTGTGTGTGTGTGTGTGTGTGTGTGTGTGTGTGTGTGTGTGTGTGTGTGTGTGTGTGTGTGTGTGTGTGTGTGTGTGTGTGTTCGAACAAGATTACAAAATCTTGCTGAGGAGGTACTACCAAAGTCACAGTGTGGTTTCAGAAGCTCAAGGAGCTGCACAGATATGATTTTCACAGTGCGTCAACTTCTTGAAAAGTCGTGGGAACATAACGCAAAATCGTTCTTCAGTATTGTAGATCTAAAAAGGGTATGACTCTGTTCCACTCTCAGCCATGTTGTTAACATTAAAGAAGCCTAGAATTCCAGACCACACCATTGACATCATTCCATGACGGAATGACGGCTAAAATCAAACTAAATGGAACATTGCTAGAGCCAATCAGTGTTGATAACGGACTACGTACGGCAAGGCTGTTGCATGGCTATCAGGGGCTATGAGAGCGGTGACTGAATATATGAAGACAAGTCAAGATTTTGGTTTATCACTGAGCCTCCCGAAAACTAAGGTGATGGCTGCAGGTAGGGAGGTATGTTCCAAAGATTGCAGTCCCATACATACTGAACATGGTAGCATTGAAATATGTACGAGATTTCACATATCTTGGATCCACAATTGAAGCTTCAGAAAAGTTAGACTTGGATGTAGATTGCAGAATTACGAAAGCATCCAAGACATTTGGAGCTTTACGTAAAGCTGTGCTTGAGGATAAGAATCTGACTACATTGACAAAACGCAAAGTATATGAAGCTTGTTGCTCTCCAAACATCTTCAGAAATTGAACTCTTTTCATAATAGATGTCTCCGGTCGTGTCTTGGAATCTCTATCACAACACAGTGGGAAAATCATATCTCAAAGAAACAATAAGACAAAGCTGGGGAGATCCTGACACTATAAACATCAAACTTATAAGACGACGTATGCAATGGTTAGGGCATTTGGCTCGAATGCCCAACCATCGAATTCCCAAGATGTGCTTTTTTCAGTGGTTATCAGAAAAATGTCCACAAGGTAGCCCTAAGAACGTTAGAAAGAAAGACATAATTAGGAAAGACCTAAATGATCTGGAAATTCCAGAAAGCCGTTGGTATGACTTAGCAAATAGATCAAGATCTGCCTGGAGAGACCATTACCATGCCTGGCTGAAGTCTAGTCAAGTGTCATCTGGCAATGTTGATTTACAAACTGTTGTCTGCCCTGAATGCCAGAGAGGTTTCAGACGCATTAGTGACTTGAAGAGACACAAATGCATTGCTGAAAGAGAAAAACCCATACATGAGCAAATGGAGCTATTGAATGCCAGACATGTAAGAAGTACTTTCGAAGCAAAGAAGGCTATGCAATACACAAATGCATCGATAGTCACGGGAAAACTTTTCTATGTCTTTGTCCCCACTGAAGGGGTAGCGTGTCCGTTTAGACGGAAGCAATACAGAAGGAGGAAGAGGAAAAGGAGGAGGAGGAAGAGGAAAAGGAGAAGGAGGAGGAGAAGGAGGTGTGTGTGTGTGTGTGTGTGTGTGTGTGTGTGTGTGTGTGTGTGTGTGTGTGTGTGTGTGTGTGTGTGTGTGTGTGTGTGTGTGTGTGTGTGTGTGTGTGTGTGTGTGTGTGTGTGTGATCATGCCAAACACACCAAATCTTGTGCTTTCTTCTTTGAGTACGGCGGCAGTCCTGTCGCCAACTCCAATAGCACCTGCAACAATAAAACACTACACTTAACAACCCTAACTCAATCGACACTAAATTTCCATACCATTCCTAGCGCATACACATCAGTCTTACACGACACAATGCCCGTGGATAATGTCTCAGGTGGCAAGTAAGGGACAGTCCCTAATCGTGACCTGTTACTAGCTTCTTGTTGGTCTTCACCAAAAATTGATAAACCAAAGTCAATTAGCTTAGCCTCCAGTTTCGGTCCCAACAAAATGTTAGAAGACTTGACATCACGATGTATAACAGGTCGACGGTATCTTGTGTGTAAGAACTCCAATGCCAGTCCAATGTCTTGACCAATCGTCAGTCTGTGACGCCATTCAAGGGGAGCAGAGTTATGCTGTTGAAATGGTTGATCAGCATGTAGCCATTGTTTGCAATACCAATATGTTGTCTGACCTTGCAATCCAGCCTTTGTGAGAGTGATCCTCCTGACATGTACTCATACAGGAGACACAGCTGTGGCCCATCACTTGAGAAGCCTAGTAGTTTGACTATGTTTGGATGGATGTACCTTGTCAGAATGTTTATTTCTGTGTCGAATTTGAGGCGACTTAACTCCAATTGCTTACTATTCAGACTCGACGCCTGTCAAGTTAACACACATGAAGTTTAATACTCATTAATAACAATACATACCTAGTACACACGCGCGCACACACACACACACACACACACACACACACACACACACACACACACACACCTTTGACCTTTGAGCTGTCCATCCTCAATGGATGATAACAGTGTCTCTACGTACAAAATGACAAAGGAGGTAGAATGGAACTTTAAAAACTTATGACGAGCTACTGATGTGCTCGCAAAAACGAGAATGTCTTGTGAGGTCTCCTTTCCTCCAAAAAGATCTTCTACACTGACAATGAAACTGGTAGTGCTTCTCAGTTGATGGACGTTCTTCTCCAGATGTTGAACTACTTGTTCTGTCTCTGTCTACTTGAGATTTCCACATAGTTCTTTCCTGTGATAGTGTATACCAATCTTTTTCTGGTATACCACGGAGGTTCACGTGACAGGAAACTGCATCTGCCATCTTTTCTTTACACCATGACAAGGTCGTTTTGAAGCTAACTCCCCAAACAGCATCTGTTTAGGGAGTCGTTTATCATCCATTCGGGGGACATGACCAAGCCAACGGAGCGGATGGTTTGTTACAACATCTGACATTAATTCTTCCATGTCAAAGTCTTTTGTTAATTCCCGGGATGGAACTCTATCTTGCCATTGCTGATATTTGTTAATTCTCATGATGGAGCAAACACACTGATTGTGAAAAGTCTGTAGGTGTCTCAGATTATCAGATTTGACTGTCCAAGTCTCTGACCTATAGAACAAAATGGGCAGAACCACCGCTTTATACACTGACTCTTTGTATCGATAGACAAGTGCTTATTGCGAAAGATTGAATTTCGTAAACACCCGAAAGCTTTGGCTGCTTTACCAATTTGACTGGAAATTTCCTCTCTAATTTGCAATCCGTTGTTATGCAGCTTCCAAGATATACGAAGCTACTGACCATTTCAATATGCCCTCTTGCAACTTGTACTGATTCAGTCGCACGTTCATCATGAAACGAGTCATTTCTGAAAACCATTCCTTTAGTTTTCTCTAAACTTACAGTCAAACCCCAATCCTGTGCTGTTTAAATAAATGATCTGGTCATAATCTCAAAATCTACCCTTGATGTGGTATACAAAGCTGCATCATCCGCGAACTGGGACTCTGTTACTATACCATCAGAAAGTCGAGCTTTGGTAGTTCTGTCACCAACCAGTCTTCTTCCACATCTAAATTGATAGCATACTCCAGCTCCAGGACACCTACATCGCCAATCCTTAACGACAGCATTAAAGTAAAGATTGAACAAAGTGGGTGCAAGAACACATCCTTGTCTAAGACCATTTTGGACAACAATTTGATCTCCAATTCTAACTTCTGCTTGCATTCCATCATGGAAAGATCGAATAATATTAAGAAGGGTTGGTGAAATGCCATACTTTTCAAGTGTCTTCCAAAGAGCAGAGCGAGGCACAGAGTCCTAAGCTTTTTTCAAATCAATATTATAAACAAGATGTAGAGGGAAGTGTTGTGTTCCCTTGTTTTCTCGATAAGTTGACGTGCCACAAATATCATGTCCACACAAACACGTCCTTTTCTAGAGCCACATTGTGAATCTAACACAGTTTCTTCAACAACTTTCTAAAGGCGTTCTTGAATAATTATTGCACAAACTTTACCAACGGTATCCAATAAGCTGATTCCCCTCTAATTATCACAATGATGAAGATCTCCCTTCTTTGGGATAGGAATAACTTCTGCATTCCTCCAGTCAGACGCCACAGCTTGCTGTTACCATACTATAGAAAAGATCTGTAATAGTCTTTCTTGAAGCTCACCACCACCGAAGGCTATCATTTCCGGCAATATTCCAGTCTTACCCCAGCCTTACCTAACTTCATACTCTGCAAAGCTGACTCCAGTTCTTCACTGGAGGGTACTTTATCAAGCTCAAACTGTATAGGATGAATTGGCATCTGAGCCAGAACATCCTGATTGTAAATACTCTTTAGATTCAGAACGTCCTGAAAATGTCTGAACCATCTTCCTCTAGTTTCTTCAGGTGTTGCCAATAAAACGCCATTTTCATCATAAACAGTATTGGTTCTGGTTGAACGTCTTCCAGCCTGTGTCATTTGCAATTTTCTTATACAACCACAACGTGTTTTACCATCCTTTACAGCCATTTCCGCAATTTTTGCTGTTTTTCTCAATCCAACTTTCTTTTGCTTTGTCTACAGCTTGTTTGACCTGCCATTGATACTGGTAAAAACGTCGTGGATTGCTGTTGTATCTTTCTGCAACAGCCGATCATGGGCACAGTTTCTTTGTATTGATCAAAGGCATGAGGACATCTGAACTTTCAATAAACCAATCTGGTTGCTTTTCCTGCCTCTGCCAATTGACGATTCAGCAGAATTTACAATACATGATTTCACAACATTCCAATTTTGCTCCACTGGCTCGGGTGAAGAAAAAAGATTCTCACTCAAAGCTTTCGCTAAACTGTCACTATACTTCTTCCTGACTGATAAGTCATGTAGTTTATGAACTGCAATAGGAATGGGACTGTGACCTCCTTTGGAAGTGAAAATCTTGCTGTTCAATTGAACAGTTGCTCTGACCAAAGAATGGTCAGTCCAGCAGTTTGCTCCTTTAACATGCTGGCATCCATACAATACCTTCTCTGATTTGAGCGTGTCAAAACATAGACAATAGTATGCCAAGCTTTGGTTGCAGGATGCATCCAAGTTCCCAAGTTCTTAGCTCTCTTTTGGAACCAGGTGTTCAAAACTGAGAGCTGGCTTAGCTCACAGAATTGAAGTAGATCTTGTCCAGCTTGATTTCTTTCAGACAAATTGTGGTAACCAATCGTACCTTTCCAAAGATTAGACTTAGGGTCTCCTTTACCAACCCTGGCATTGAAGTCACCCATAATCAATAAAAATCCGTTTAGGGATGCTGTCTAGAGTATCCTGTAATGAGTCATAAAACACCTTCCTGGTTGAATCTGACGTCCTATAAGTAGGGGCATAAACAGAAATAACAGACATGAAGCCTCCAGACTTGGATCTCAAATCCCGCATTCTGGTACCAGATGTACCAAATTTCAGACGAGCTGTTACAATGTGTGAACTCACTGCTTTCCAGACTCCTCCTCCTGCTTTCCACGCTGCTGTTGAATCTTCATCCAGGAAGATACCTACTCCTTCGTTACGAAAACACTGAGTGTTAGCTGGTGGTACTTCTTTTCCTGAATGCAGGAAGGTACATTGGCCGAAAAGCCAGACATCATTACCAAACCATTTGTTCTCCTGCACTCCAGCAATGGAGATTCTAAAACGCTGCAGTTCTTTAATCATCAAGTCAAGTTTTCTGTCAACTCCAACACCATTTTGACTTTGTGGAAAAGATCATCTACATACACAAATGTCTCCAGAGTTCTCAACCAAAGATTGCATATTCCATGAGGCCACAGAGAAGCGCGCACTCTTCTTTTGATGGCTATTTGATGATACACTCCCATTTTTCGATGACTTATACACCTCCTTTGTCATCTCTCTCTTTGTGCAATAAAACTCTACACACTGCTTCAGATTGCAAGACTGAATGGGGAAATCACAACTACACCCTGGTTACAAAAACCACACGGAGTGCAACTGCTAGACCAGCTCCTAGCCGTGTTAACTAAAACACGTTTCCGGGGTACACCACGAGGAAGTGGCTGACCATTGTACACACACACACACACACACACACACACACACACACACACACACACACACACACACACACACACACACACACACAACAACAACAACAGACAAAAACAACAATCAGACAAACAGACAATGACATTACCACAAAATTGGGTACACAAAGATAACTAATATCTACAAACACGGTAACTTACATTTCTTAGCTTTTTAATAGCAACCTCAAACTTATGCGCTTGTTCAGAGTGCAAGACTCCAAAGTAAACAGTACTAAACTGGCCGTATGCCAAGCGTTTCCCTCCTTCATAAAGAGGCTTGTCATCAAAGTGCCCTGTCGCCTCTTGAATGTGTCGAAATTTACATTCAAACATTGGATTAACCTACACAACAATCAAAAACACAATCAGAATATGTTTAATTCTAGCGTCCCACAACGTGTGGAAACCTTTGGTTCTTCTTTCTCTTGTTGAGTTACTTTGATTTCCAAAGAAGAAGATACTTCAACTTCTTCAGAACCATTCGAAGACACAGTAATTATTTGATCTGAAGTTACCCTAGTTGAACCGTTTGCAACGTTAACTGAGCTACTAGATTTCACCATTACACGACTATCATTTGAATGATCTTGTCCTCGAGATATCATCTGTTCAGGCTCCTTATTCTCTGCAGAGATTAAATCAGCGGGTTGAATTACTGGGGCACCGTTACGTGTAGATGTTGTGAGAGACAAACCAGAATCGTGTTGCGAAAAGTCTTGCCCCAAACCTTTAGTGTTTTGATTGGCTGACCTAACCGGAGGATTCTGATGTCGTGGTCTTGCAGTCTTCACTTGATTTGCAACTGAAGGACTGGCAGAACCATTGATCTGTGGCAGACCATCTCTTTCTACTTCATCAGACAGTTGTGCTGACAAGCTCTTTGGTTCTTCAACTTTTGTAATTTGAAGTGATCTAGAATCTAATTTGGAATACAATCCCTCAGAAGTTTGTTCTTTCTGATGAGGCAGTTGGACATCATGTGTCCCTCTCAGTGAGGGATCTTCTAAGATACCCTTGAGCATGCGGAATCCTCTTTCACCCCGTTTCTGAAGCATTAAAAGGAACACAAAGGCTCTAGAAGAAGGATCACAAAGCACTAGCTTTTCCATCTCGGCTTGTGCAACTTCCCATCTTTTAAATAGAGAAACTGCAGCTCGGACAATGTCGATTGAAGAATCATTCAATTGTACTAGTAATTCATCAAAATGCTTTCGAATAAATGTAGGCTACAGTAAATAAAATAAGCAGTGTCAATAATTTAAAAGTATAAATTGAAACAAGTTAAACAAACCTTTCCTACACTGCCAAACCACAGATAGAAATTGTCTGGTGGATAGAAGGGATGGTTTCCAACTGAGTACAGTTGATCAGTTGGCGTCACGTTAGCAGTGCCCAAGTCAACAAAATCAAGTACAACTTGATCATCACAATTAAATTCGGTGACTGCTGCAAACTGAAGGCTTACTGTCCCATCTAACTGTTGCTTAATGTAAAAACTAAGCAAATCTCTAATACTCACGCACACTACAGCAGTAGCTGTTGACATGAATGTTGGATCTTGAGTTTCTACATATACGCCGGCCATGATGCAAGCGTAATTTCTCTTGTAGACAAGCTGCAGAACATGATTTGGCTGGACGTTGAACCTGGCCTCATATCGTGTACACTTGACAGCCAATGGAAAACGTTTTGTGAGCATCGAAACAACTTCATAGAAAACAGTCAATGGAATATCTGTACGGCGGATCCCTGGAACTCTCAAAACTATGGGAAAGACAGCTTGACCACTTACTAGAGGCAAACTTTCAACTCGTAAAGTGCCTGGAATAAGATAAGAAGAGCGATAATTTGGAGTACTTGTAGACGGAGATTTCAACTTTGCAACATAGACTTCTGAAGGATTGATTTCACTGCCAGATAAAGAATTGGCGATATTAAAAATAACGCCTGATAATTCAAGTAATTTCTTGACTTCTTGAGGCATACAGCCAGGAAAAGATCGGTTGGCTAGCTTTAAAATTTCTTCGCTGAAGAAACCACTATTGTGAGCAGATGGTACGAGATGCTCATCTTCTTTGTTGCGTTGATCACAAACTGCTTGAATAAATTGGCTTACATTGCTACAAAACCACATCGGACTAATTATCAATATCTGAGGAAAACCATCAATGAAGTGCTTAGAGGTGCTCATTATGTGTCCACTTCCTGTAGACAACCCTGACCTCACAAATGATCGTCTCAAAATAAGACCTTTGTGTTCCAATTGATTGATCAATTGTGACAAACTGTGTTTGTCTATCATTGAGCTACCAAGACGCTCAACAACCGTTTGTAAAGACAAAGTGCGTGCACCTGCCTGCTTTGCCTCAAAGATAATTTTCTCAAAATTTTGCAACAATAGGGTATCGTCTTTTGCACAATCGATTGCAGAGAATTTTAATGCAGAGAAAACGTTTTCATTCTTGCAGCTCAGCTTTGTCAAGAAAGTGTGTTGTGACGCCTTCCAGTACCACAACTTGTACCTGTACATTTTCAAGCACGTTGCAAGCAGCTTTGTAATTGCATTGGCCTCATTTTCATCACCTCTTAGGTCTCCACTTGTCTCATCTGCAATTACTACGTGTAAATCTAGCTGCTTTAAGCCATTCGTCCATTCTTGTAATATATTGTTTAGAACGTCAGGGTTACCACCATTTTCTTGTAAAAATTTGGAAGAAACGACAAGTAAAAGCGGGCTCTGTATGCCACTCATACATTCTGCAACATGTAACATATTCAACTTCGGTTCAGCATCCGTTAATTTCTGATTCCATTCAACAGTCGTATCACTGCGATTGCTACCAGTACTACTCATTTTTGTTTTTACAATACCAAACACTTGAGACACAGTGACTTGAAACTGAGATGGCTGTCTCAAGTAACTATTCTCTAACTCTGGCAACAACAAGTTGAATGACTGCCGACAAATTTCATTCAGAGATTTACTACCGCCAACGTCTAGAACGTGTACAACTGCAATCGATTCTCTTCTACAACCTGATAAATAAAAGATAAAAACTCTTAGGTAGAAAAACGTCAAGCGTAAGTTCAAAATTAATATTACATAAAAACTTGACAATTATAAAAGCAAACAAAAGTGAAAGATAAAGTAATGCAAACACCCCTAGCTGCCCGCTGCAGTAGTTTAGCCTTATGTTATAGTGCTAGCTATAACTCAACAAGCTGGTTGGAAAAAAGAGATTGAAGAAGAGAGACAGAGATGCAAACAAAAACAAATGTACATAGATAAAATGTGTACCTTGATGTTGTGGTAACGAGAAATCTCCAGTACCAACTTGCCTCACCGATTGATATCTGTTTGCAGATGATTCACTAGAATATCCTGAACCTGAAGATGGGCAACTCATATAGAAGCTTCCAATACAAACATTAAATTGAATTATTATACTCACTTTCTGACTGCAGTGATTTTTGGGTATGATCTCCCATGCTGTTCATCCCACCAAAAGAAAGAGGAGGAACACAATCTCGAACTGTGTCTGTCCTACCTGGGACTGATTTTACAGGAATAGATTTGTCCGAAGGATCAGTATCACATCTGTAAGCACCTTCATAGCTGTCACTACCATGTTGATAGTTTACTAAAAGCTCTTGATGCACTCGCGTTTGGATTACTGATTTCTGTTGCTGAGTATGTACTTCAATGTAAGTCCTGTGTTTATCACTTCCTTCATCAGAGCAGACTACAGCTACAGTTGTGGGAATGTTTGCTTTGCTGTTACCAGCACTGTTTTGGTCTACAGCAATTTCACTGTGTACTGTAGTGCATTCACTGTGTCCTGTGCATGACTGTAAGTCGTCGTGTTGCCTGGTACACAAAAATCTTACTACTACATAGTCTCAGTTGATTTATATAAGCAACCGAGACTTACTTTGTCACTGCTGTTTGCTTAGGACACATAACAAGATCATCAGTTGCAATGTCATAACCTAGAAAATAAAATGTATTAGCTATATACATGTTATGTGTGCAATGCAGATATAATAATAATAATAATAATAATAATAATAATAATAATAATAATATCACATCCTAGTATAGCTTCTCAGCTAGAAAAGATGGAAACTCCTACATCTCAACTCAGTCCAGACTGCTGCCAAACAGAGGATGGTCTTTCGCTTGATAGTGATGCTGCTGTGGACCCTGTACTTCGTCAAGAGTTTCTTGAGTTGCAGAAAGTCAGGCAAATTCCTATCTGTGAGAGACAACGCCTTCCAAGGATCTTTGTGAACAGTGAAACCCTGAAACTTATTGGCGATCTTAACACGATCATCAATTAGTTGAAGGATGAACTAGATATGAGTGAAATCAGTTACCTGGTATACTCTGCTGCTTCACTAGTGTCTAAATGGCGGGGCTTAAAGACCACAAAGTCAACCAATTCTCAAAACACCGACATGGAGATGAAGGCTGGATATGGAGATTCTCACACTTCGACGTGCGATCTCACTGTTGCTGGAGGGTTAGAAAGGGTTCATCAGGCATTCGTATGTTACATGAACTCCGACTTCTCCGGCATCAGTTGGGCATTTCCTGTTCGGAAAGTTGTGAGGTCACCATCAGTCGGTTGAAAATGGAACTTAAGTCCAAGGTCGAGCGGACCAGGAGGCTGGAGAAGAATCGTAAGAGACTTCGCCAGAACGGTTTGTTTCAACGAAATGCTGGATGGTTTTACAGAGAGTTGGGTAAGCAGACTATCCAGGTCACTTCTCCGCCATCCGAGTCTGGGATCGAGCAGTATTGGGGTGGTGTCCTAGAAACTGAGGTACATCACAATGAGTTTGCCTTCTGGCTGAAACGTCAAACCGATGGCGAGATGCAAGAAGAGATGAGCAGCAGTGGTTACCTATCTCAGACAATGAGGTCACATCGTGTCTCAAAAGGATGGGGAACTGAAAGTCTCCTGGTCCAGACAAGGTTTATGGTTTCTGGGTTAAGCGTATCACGTGTCTTCACACTGATCTGACTTGTAACTACAACCTGCTGGTTCAGAATCCAGACTCTGTACCCAACTGGTTGTCGCAAGGAACAACCACTCTGATTCCTAAAAACGACAAGACTGACCAGGCCAAAAATTACCGGCCTATCACGTGTCTGTCTGTCTTCTATAAGACCGTCACCTCAGTCATCAGGCAGCGGATTGCAGGGCATCTGGTTCAGAGAAACCTCATGGCTCCAGAGCAGAAGGGTTGACGACAGGAATCTTTTGGTGCAAAGGATCAGATGTTGATCAACAAGCTGCTTACCGAAGACTGTAAGACCAAGCACAAAAGCTTGAGCATGGCTTGGGTGGACTACCAGAAAGCCTATGACAGCATGCCACACAGTTGGTTGCTCCAATGCCTTCAGATGCATAAGATTAGTCCAGTCTTGTGCAGGCTCCTGTCACGTGTGATAAAGAGTTGGAGGACATCGATAGTGCTTTCTTGCGGAAACAGTACAATCAAGACAAGGCGTATGCAGATCAGGAAGGGTATCTTCCAAGATGACTCACTTTCTCCACTTCTCTTCTGTATGGCTCTCAATCCTCTGAGTAAGGAGTTGAACAGAACTGGTTACAGCTACTGGATGACCACTGGGCATGGTGAGACTGCCAAACATCAGCTCATCAGTCAGTCATCTACTTTACATGGATGATATGAAGCTGTATGGCAGAAACTCTGATCAGTTGGATGGGTTGTTGCACACAATGCATACCTTCTCTGATGACATCCAGATGAAGTTTGGTCTGGAAAAATGTGCTGTTGCACACTTTGTCAATGGCAGGCTATTCGGACACAACTCTGGAGTGACGGTAAGAAAAATGGACACCATCAACTGTCTGGAACCGAATCAAGTCTACAAGTACTTGGGTGTAGATGAGAGTAGTAACGGTATTCAGCACAGCATGATGTGGGAGAGACTCCGTTGTGAGTACTTCCACAGAGTGAAGGTTGTTCTCCGGACTGAGTTGTATGGACGGAACAAGATTCTAGCCATCAATGGGTTTGCACTACCGGTTCTCACTTACAGTTTTGGCGTCATTCATTGGAGGTGCACGGACCTGCAGCAGCTCGATTGACGGACCAGAAAGCTTCTCTCTATGCACGGTGTCCACCATCCTTCTGCAGACGTTGACTGACTGTACACTCCTTGCAGTGATGGGGGTAGGGGGGGGGGGGGAGTTTACAACAGATTGAGTCGACATATCAGTCTTGTATTGTGAGGCTGAACTGTTACCTTGCTGAGAGTTCTGATCCTTTCATACAGATGATGCGGGAGTGTGACTCCGGAAAATCTTCACACTCGATCAAGCGCATGGCTTGTCGCTATACTGCACAGCTGCAGAGGAGTCTTGCTTCGGACAACAAGTCGCAGAGCTTACACGGGAATGCGTCCATCTTGGTTGAAGGTGGCTTCGAGCAAGAGCCTGAAACAGATGCAAGACATTACCGTAGGTATTGCAGTTCTCTTCGTGTGAAGTCCTGGAGCGGAAAGCCTATGCACGGGCAGTCTTGCCGTCTCACTGAGCAACCGCCTGTGGACATGAAAGAGACCTACGAATGGCTAAAGGCAGCAATCTTCCTGCTGCAACTGAGGGACTGGTTGTTGCTGCTCAAGACCAAGCTCTTCGGACTCGGTACTATGAGCGCAAGATTCTACATCGTGATGTCAGTCCTACTTGCCGCATGTGCAGTGTAGGCCTGGAAACAGTCGACCACATTGTGGCAGGCTGTAGTGCTTTGGCACCGATGGACTACACTGATCGACACAATCAGGTGGCCTGCATCATCCACTGGGATGTTTGTCGCTATTTTGGGGTTCCAGTGGAAAGCAGATGGTACCGGCATCATCCTGATAGGCTTGTGGAGAAGGATGACATTACTATGATGTGGGATACCACCATCCCCACTGCCAAGAAGATCAAAGCCAATCGTCCAGACATCTGTCTCAGAAATAAGAAGACAAACACTTGTCTTCTTATTGATATCAGCTGTCCTGCTGATGGCAACATTGACAAGAAACATTCTGAGAAGTTGGCGAAGGACAGCACTTGCGAGTGGAGATAAGCCGCATGTGACATTGTCGAACACTGGTGGTTCCAGTGGTCTTGGGAGCTTTGGGCACAGTGCACGCAGGTATTGCACGGTGGCTGGACATTATTCCAGGTCATCACAACCTGCAGCACTTACAGAAAACAGTGCTTCTGGGATCTACTCGGATCCTTCATAAAGTCATGTCTTCTTTTTAGATAGCCATGATGGTCTAAGTACTTCTGAAGCAGGCTTTGCTTCTGTCACTTGTAATAGACTTTACAAACCAGACTGATCTGGTTGACCACGACACAGTAAGTCGCCGCCGTGGCTTAGTGGTTAGCGACAATGGCTACTCCTCCATGGTTTGGGGGTTCAAACTCCAGTGATGACAGTAAATTATGAAACTTGCCTGTCTTTCTTTCTCATGTTTCTCTAGCTTTATCCATGAGACTATGACTCGTTTCAGTCGTTGGGGAGTTTCTGTGGTCTAGCGAACAGCCCGTTGGCGATGACATTCAGTGCTTTCCTGGTTGTCATTGATATCCACTAGGCGTGCTGTCCCGATGTTTGCGGTCACCGTAATGCCTGCAATCTATATCGAATTGGCTAGCTTTGATCGCCGTGTGGACTACACAAAATCATGTACTCTGCTGGGCTCAACTGCTGGGTTGGTGGGCGCCCAGATGGGGGTAAAGACCCCACTTGCCCATCATGGAGGGGCATAGCTACACATAATAATAATATACTTATGGCACTATAATTTGACGCTGACATATAAATTGTCAATCAAGTAGCTTAATTATTCAATGCTACACTTAAATTGCACTGTTTGCTGAAGTGTTAAATACGTACTGCATTGTTCATTGTTCCATGCTACCACGAATACATAAACCAATTGTAGTAGCACGTGCAATGTACTGCATGTATAGTCTTTCACAATGAATTTCTCCATTCTTCTCTCAGTAATCAGTATAACATCATGACATCACAAATTTTAGAAAGTGACTGAAAGAACACATTAATTTTCTTCCCTACGCAAGAAGTAAATAGTAGATATAAAAGCTCACAACTGACTATACAGTGGCAATAATACTGATGTCATAAAAGTAAAATAAAAACCTCACTTAGTGAGCACCTTTGTAAAACAACCACTTCACCAGATTGTTGTAATACAGATATCCACTTTAATGCATCCGAGCGTCCCACACCAACTCACCAATAAAAGCCCAGTTTGGTCTATAGTCCTATGAAAGCTAGGTCTTTATACCAAACTCACTGTATTGACTAACAGCTCAATTAAAAGAAAATGCTGTATTGTACTTAAGACTACCTTGTTTACGTGTAGGTTATATTTACTATACTATAAGTTATTAGACACATAACATTAAGATCATAATTTCAAGCTCAAATCATACCAAGTTCATGTAACAAATGTCTGAAGTTCTCTTTGTAAAAGGAAAGTGTTGGAAAGTCACCAAAATTTTTCTGTTGTTTAGGTTTGCTGCTGTCAAGTTCACAAACGCCTATATGATACAGTAACACTTGATTGTTCTAAATTATTATCAATGTATGTATGTACACACACACACACACACACACACACACACACACACACACACACACACACACACACACACACAAACACACACACACACACACACACACACACACACACACACACAAACACACACACACAAACACACACACACACACACACACACACACATGCACATACCTTTGACTTTTGCAGAAGACATAAACTTCATTCCAACTTGCAGTGTTGGTAATAACTCTGCTTGCCGGAATATAAAATCCAAGCTGCTAACGTATTGGTGGTGCCATATTTGTTGCATTTGTATCATTGAAATTATAATTCTCCAAATGTTCTCTCTTGACAAAATTTTTGAATAATCTAGTGTCTTTGACCAATAGATTTGTAGTAGTTGCACAACAAAACTGAATGCTAAACAAGACAAACAACTGACCCAATTGAAATGCTTGAACAATATTCTAGAATGCAAAACCTCGGTAATTAATAAAGACATCAAGAAAACCTAATGACAGTTCTAAAGTTCTCAGTTGTCTCCATGGTCATACATAGTTGATTAGTCAGTCGATTATTCTTTGTTTAGACAATTAAATAAAACCTTCAGCTAAAAGATTGGCCCAGGGTTTACCTGGTGTGCATGCAATAGTGCTGCAATGTACTGCAAGTCAAATTTGCAGCACCAAAGTAATGCCAAGATTGTAAGTAATACTCAGACACGCCCATTAGCAATTATCATATTTGCCATTATGGTAACTACTAAGTCTGTCTATTCTTCGTAAGTGTGAACTCGGAAGTGAGTAATGAAGTGGAGGTCACACCAGGTGTGCTCATTAGAGCACTAGGAGCTGCTCCAGTTGGACCATGTTACACCAATTATCTTAAATGGTTCCAGTTGCTGATCAGTTGGTCTTACAAGATAATTGGATAATAACCATTGCTTCACCCGTTTGTCTTTGATATGCAAAAGTATTATCTTTCCGTTTCGTTTGTAGAAAGGGCTTAGATACTTAGATAATTTGATAAACAGAAATGCCAGACCTAGCGGTTTCTAACAATACTGAGATCACCGTGAAAGTCCAAAAAACAGCAGAGATATTAATGATTTTCAAAGTTCACACTTATGGGGAACAGACAGCCTATTGCAAGCAGTGTGTGTGTGTGTGTGTGTGTGTGTGTGTGTGTGTGTGTGTGTGTGTGTGTGTGTGTGTGTGTGTGTGTGTGTGTGTTTGCACGTGCATGGTGTGTGCGTGGTGTGTGTGTGTGTGTGTGTGTGTGTGTATGTTTTCAAATTTCAAACCTGAAGTCCCAAAATCTAGACAGTGAATTCTCACCTGCAAATACGCACGTCAATACGAAAGAAGCACGACACCAATACAAAAGTGTGACAGTGTTCGTCCTGCAAATTGAAAGAACAATAGATAAAGATACTTTGTATATAGTTGGGTAGCTAGACCCTAATAACCCCCCTACGTGAGACTAAACTATGACGTTAGATCCCCTGGGGATTCCCCAATGTTCATCATTCCCTACACGCTCTACATTCATGATTGTCTCAATACTTCCGTGTGATTTACGATTAGGTAAACTTTATCCTGTAGATTAAATTAAATTGCGTACAAGCTTGACGAATTTCAACATAACAATATTGAAACTAACCTGATCAAGCTGCCTCTGAAGACCACATGTAGATGGCTTGATCTAGAAGAGATAGAACACAATTTAGCTCTACCTAGCTAATGTGTATACACCGTGATATACACAGTCGGTAACGCAAGTAATTTCCTACCCATTTCTACCAAGTTATTCCATTTTCAAACTTTTTATTGACTTTCTTACCTTTCTACCTTGTTCCATTGTTTGAGAAAAACAGCCAATAATGCGGCAGACATCACATGACTCGAGAAAGAACTACAACAAATCGCTATCACGTATTCCATGTTGTAGGGATAGAGAATGGTCTTCTGCACGGCCCCTCTTAACGGGCGCGCGAGGAGTGGAGAGGGGGCAGTGGAGCTGGCAGAAGTCACACGTTGGATAGCACCAATGATATGATCAACACGTTCCTGATCCGCTGCACATCCTGATGCCATGTCAAAAATCATGCTAAAAAGCTTTAGCATTTTATAAGCATCTTGGACAAGTTGGTGGATTTGATCAATCTCATCACTGCTGTGTCCACAAGCTATTCCAAGAGCATACCATCCGATAAAGCTCACTTGTTGGATAGCACCGATGATATGATCAACACGTTCCTGATCCACTGCGCATCCTGATGCCTGACAGACAGTAGAACCTGATAACAGAAATACCAATAAAACATGACAATTATAGAAGAGAAATCCTTTAACAGCAACAGCCTTCCATTACAAGTATCTGATAAATTAGGTAAACATTCAATAAAGGTGAGCAGACTACAATCACTCAAAACCCCTACTGCTACATTATCAATTGTAACAAACCTCTTATCATAAATGTGTGGTGTAGATCACTGCAGACAATTTCCCAAGTACACATATATGTACAGCACATACATCAAAGTCAACCCTGATGATAATCCAATCCATACACAATTGAATACATATTTAATAAGACAAGATAATCATAACAACTGACTAGAATATTACCAGGTCGTCAACTGACTTATTTATAAAGCTGAATGCTCAGCACATAGCAGACGTGGAGGTGAAATGCATGCTTCAAAGGACTTAAACATGTTACTTTCACTTGTATCTAACCATTTGATTGTTGAATTTTCTCAGCTGCAATTCTAGCAGTAGAGAGAGCAGACAACAGAACATCCATAGTTTCCTCATGTCTGGGCTTCACAACGTCAATGCAATGTGCACCATCTGATTGTCTTTGCTGAGCAAAAATCTGTCGTTTCAGTTGACTTATCTACATCAACACCACAAATACTTGAAAACCCAACAATATAGACGTGATGATAATACAGACATACACATTACCATCTGTTCTTTCTGGTCAATGTCACACACACGCACTTCCTCATCATTTGCTATAAAAATAACATCACTCACATAAAAGTTTGTAAAGTATTCGTAAATTGGCAAATGACTAAAAATTGCAATTTTTTGATATCAACTAGTGTTGAGAATTGCAGGAATGAGCAAGAGTGACATATGCAGAAGAACTGCAAAAGATAGAAATAAGTCTGCCTTAAAGGCTGCTTATGATTATTAATGATACCTGCACACACACAAACACACCCACGCACTCAATCGCCTACCCATGCACTCATCCACCCGCGCACCCACATACCCGCCTACTCGCCTATACATCCGCCCCACTCATCCACCAGCCTGTGCGCCCATCCAACCGCCCGCCCATCCAACCGCCCGCCCACCCAACCGCCCGCCCACCCAACCGCCCGCCCACCCAACCGCCCGCCCACCCAACCGCCCGCCCACCCAACCGCCCGCCCACCCAACCGCCCGCCCACCCAACCGCCCGCCCACCCAACCGCCCGCCCACCCAACCGCCCGCCCACCCAACCGCCCGCCCACCTGCCCGCCCGCCCGCCCGCCCGCCTACCCATCCATGTACCAACCAAGCCACCCACCAGTGGACTCACCCACCCACGCACTCAGGCACTCACACCCTTGTAAAAACTCCCACACTTCCACACACACACACACACACACACACACATATCCACCCACCCACCCGCCCACCCACCCTCCCGCCCGCCCTCCTGCCCGCCCGCCCGCCCTCCCTCCCGCCTTCCCGCCCGCCCACCCGCCTTCCCGCCCGCCCACCCTCCCGCCCTCCCGCCCACCCTCCCGCCCACCCTCCCGCCCTCCCGCCCGCCCGCCCGCCCACCCACCTTCCCGCCCGCCCACCCTCCCGCCCACCCTCCCGCCCTCCCGCCCGCCCGCCCGCCCACCCACCAAGTCATGTACCAACCAAGCCACCCACCAGTGGACTCACCCACCCATGCACTCACACCCTTGCAAAAACACCCCACACTTACACACTTACACACACACACACACACACACACACACACACACACACACACACACACACACACACACATGCTGGCAAATGAAGATAGAGAAGAAAACATATCTATACCAAACACCAATATCTACCAATAAATCTTACGGTCACAAATTAAAAATTAAATAATTAAATGTAATTAAATTAATGAAATAGGATTATAACAACTACATCACAATCTAACAAAAAACCTATTCCAATCTATAATGTAACGTCACATAAACAGAATTAAATTAAATGTATCACATAAGATATTTTCCTTACATTTTATAGCTTCTTCCATCATCTGTACCACATCAATACGACCATGCTGCTTAGCAACATCCAGTGGTGATCTCTTCTGACTGTCATACAATGACATCACGTTAGTAATATTGTTAACTGTACAATATTAAATGTATCACCTTTTATGGTGAGGACTTACTCCATGGTATAAAAGAAAGTCAACACAAGAAACACGACTATTACAAGCAGCAAACCACAGTGGTGTACAGCCTTCATTATCATTGATATCAACAGAAACACCAAGAGACAAAAGCTTTTCTATAATGGTCACGTGATTGTAAATTGCAGCCCAATGAATAGCTGTTCCTACCCACTACAGAAATGACATTGATAATTACAACAAAGAAAACATTTTTGTTAGAACGTGTAAACCCAACTGACATTCCATTCAACCAAAATTAATAAAACAACCAACAAACGATCATAAGCAATAACAAACACACAAACTTAAGAAATTATAGACACCATGTTATAAGTGTGTAGCAACAAATATTCTAGGTTGATATTTACCAACTGATAATATTCCTACCAACTTAGTAATTACCCTAATGTTTGTTGACAATGATGTGAAGCCTATTAATGTTCTTCACGTTTGCATATTGCAAAATAAAATTTTTTTTGATACATGAAACAGAGTAATCATCATAGATTAGAATTTCCCTAATATTATTTAGTAGATTTCAAATAGAATTGCTTTAATAAAAGTGAAAATTAGGGATACTTTGGAGTCTCTTTCTATCTCATGTTCTCACCCGTTGCCCTTCATATTCTGTCTAGACTCTAGGACGTTGATGGACCTCCAAATTTTGGAAGGACAGCTGTTGGGCTATATGTATAGGTGACATCTATATAGCACGCTAATCATAAGATAAGTAAGTAACTTATACCTTGGTCAAGTGAAGTGATATGTATCAGTGAGAGTATGATAATAACCGGAAGTAGCTTATTGCACACTTGCTGTGTAATACACCTCATATACACTACCTGAATATGTACTCGTGACCAGGTACACGTCACGTGACCATGTGATAATTAAACTGAGTATGATAATGTCTCAAGGGCCACTCCAAAGATACTACACTATTGGAGGTTACGACATACCCAGGCCAATGGGTAGTAAGGCTACTGCTGGACTTTGTAAAACACTTTCTGCCAAGTTACCTTATCAGTGCAGGATCCGGAAGTCTGTTGTAGATACAAGTAAACTAATTTCAGTAAAACTGAAAGGTTGTCTGCTGATCTGTCTGTTGGTTTGTAAGTCTCTGTATGTCTCTGCTAAATAAAAACACAATAATAACAAAATTAAGTTAATTTTTTTAAAATTAAAAAAATTACAGAGACATTCAAAGACAAAATCAGGGAAACAGAGCTGACACACATCTCTATATTTTTCAATACATGAACAACAAGCAACAGAATATGAACTGAAACTCTCAATACTCAAACTCACTTTATTCTTCTTCAACACATCTGAATGATGTTTAATGAATAAATCAAAAACACTTTCATTTCCTCTGTGTTCTGCCCACATCAAAGCTGTCCTTCCATACTACATACATAAGCAGTGCTCGAAATAGCGGTCGGACATCGGACATTTCCGAACACTTTTGTTGTTTGTCCGATCACGAAAAGAACGTTCGGACAAGATGTCAAACTTTAGAAACGCAACTGTAGACATGCCGTAAAGGAGCTCTAATGTCTTGCTCTCAAGGTTAGATTTATCATTTTCCACTACAGCTAGCTGCACAATGAGCGTCTATTCGTTTTGCCGCATGTTTCCGATGTCTATTACCCAGTGATCGCCGCTCTTCATTTGATAATTGAATTATAATTACTACGCCACAGGTGCGGCCAACTGTAATCGACGTGTTTCATCTCTATATCAAAAGGTTCGTAGTAAGATTAGTGTTTCTCGTATATGGGTTATCAGAAGAGATACACATGAGTTACTATAATTTTAGTAGCGACGTAGTATACCCCAACCGGTCTTGTAGAACGGATTCCTGAGTCACGTGCTGTAGTACTGATATGCACGGCGTTCTCCAACTATGTCCTAACTTGTCCGCTGTGAACTTCAATCTTCTGTCGCTTTTTAATTTTATAGTATGTACAGTATCCTAGAGATTTACAGAGGCTACTCTCTGTTCACGCTGACTTTGCTCCCGAAAGTCAGTAATGATGCAGCTGTAATTGTTTACCACAAGCAGATGTTACGTGATATCCCAAAACTGTCCATTAGAAGTCATATAACAATAGAATGAGGTTATGTAAACGTAAAGGCTATCAAGACGGCACAGAACGGGAAGAAGAGTCACGAATACCAACAGCCCGCGAAACAATGAGGACTGTGAGTTGATGTCACAGCGGTGGACCGTTTAGTGACCTTGCTAATTGGCTACTTCCTCTAGTAGCTGTATAGTCATACCTTCCTAATTAACTCATGCGCTAGGAACCCTATTGAGGATTGGGAAGCTTGGGTGGGAACTGTTGACAAGCACTAGTTTTGTACGTTGTACATGAACCTGTACAATTTAGTGTCAGTTTAAGCCTAAGTAGTAACTGATTTACTCTCTGATACAACAATTAGTACAAGCTGCTTCAAGGCTAATTAATAGTTAATTAACAGTGAATATAAGTGCTTATGAGCAGTACAGAACATGATTCAACTTCTGCTTTACTATTAATTAATTTAGCTTAATACATTTTGTCTACGTATCTCGTTATAGGAACTTTCTAATGTCGCCTAATCCACAGACGTAAATCACAAGTCATGAAAAACAATCTGTGGGAGACCATTTTAGTCTCAAACTCTGTTGACTTGTGGATACTTAGTACTATTTATAGACCAGAATTGGTCTACCTATGGCTGGACTGCTTCGAAATGTCTTGTCTAATGTCGTTGTAAAAATGAAGAAATTATTTCCACTGTTGTGTCTTTCAAGAATGGCAAAAAAATTGCCTCAGCTTTTGTGATACCTTACTGAACTTTTGTACTCATGTAGCTGTTGACTGTTTATGGATATCATAAGGCATGGTGACACTGATCTTTTGCACTCATCATGTTAAATTTGACTGCCTTTTTTATTAATGCGCGTTATAACAAACAAATCAGGTTTTGATGCTCCTGAGTAAGTTAGTTACGATGGAAAATATGTTTGAACTAATTCTAGCTGTGAAGTCTAATCAATTTAAAATTTTAGTCTCACGTAGCAAGCCCCTCCCACTTTTGATATTAAAAGGGGAGGGGCCAGCTACGTGAGAATATGTCCGGACAATGTTGAAACCTTAATTCGAGCACTGCATGCATGTGTGGTATGTAGAGATCATAACGTACAGAACATGCACACAATAACCATAAATATCAATTGTACTGAGAATGACATCAATTTATAATAAAATAACTTCATTACTTCATTCTCTTGCTGTGACTGCATCTCATCAAATCGTCTCTCATTACACCCAACATTCACATTCCTTTCCCTTGGATCATCCTAACAAACAAATAATGTGAAAATATAATACAATCCATCAATATTGATATCAACATTAACAAACAAATGAGACAAAACTCTTTATACCAAAGTTGTTGTTCTTGTGTTGTGGTCTACAAAGTAGATTCTCCATTCATCAGTCCTTCTCATCTCCCAGCCTGTTGGTAATGCATTCTATAACCGAGAGAAAGTCTTAATACAGAATGACAATAACAATACAAAATAGAAATGTACATTTATCATTCAATGTTCTGATACATCACAATGAAAAGTGAAATTACAATCGTTTATGTCGTGTTCATAAACACTCATTCTAGTGCATCCTGTTATGTAAGGTAGCATGTCTACTTTAGTTGAGCACACCTGGTGTTAGCATACTTGAGAGAGTTCCCCTAATGTATTGCACGTGTTCTCACCAAAGCAGACGAATAAGTACATCCATGAGAATCTCAGCAATCATTCTAAGCTGCTTAATTAATATTAATTCTATAACCATGTCACACCACATTTTGCATTATGGCAGCAAACTCAGTGTGTGTGTGTGTGTGTGTGTGTGTGTGTGTGTGTGTGTGTGTGTGTGTGTGTGTGTGTGTGTGCACGTGCACATGTGTGTGTGTGTGTGTGTGTGTGTGTGTGTGTGCACGTGCACATGTGTGTGTGTGTGTGTGTGCGCGTGCGCATGTTGTGTGTGTGTGTGTGTGTCATGCGTACGTGTGTGTGTGTGTGTGTGTGTGTGTGTGTGTGTGTGTGTGTGTGTGTGTGTGTGTGTGTGTTATGCACACGTGTGTGCGTGTGTGTGTGTGTGTGTGTGCGCGCGCGCGCGCGTGTGTGTGTGTGTGTGTGTGTGTGTGTGTGTGTGTTACCACCCTGGAAACTCCCACCAAAATAGACCTTCAGTAAAAAGCAGTGATATCATATGGTAGTATATATGGTATACCTCCCATTCCTTCACCTTTTTTACATGTTGTGCTTTGTAACAACGAAAAGCCAAATTTGTCCAATCTGCTAATCCAATGCCAATGTCCGATTATTCTAGAAGACTATTGGCCAAATCAATTTGTACCGTTATAGTTCAGACTAGAGTCGCACGCTTCGTGCGTTCTTTGGTCTGGAAGTTCAAGGCTAGACATGTACATGCATGTGTGATATGTAGAGATCAAAGCTTCTCATGTCACTTGCCTGCTTGTAATTATCTGGACGTTGATGATAACATCGAAATGACAAATTTGTCCATTCAATTCCCATCTTTTCTGTCTCCACTTCCTTCACTCGTGCCTCTGCACCATCTGCTCGTGTTTCTGCACTATCTGCTCGAGCCTCTGCACTATCTGCTCGAGCCTCTGCACTATCTGCTCGAGCCTCTGCACTATCTGCTCGAGTTTTCTCATTACAAGCTCGTGTTTCTGCAGCATCTGCTCGTATCTTTTCAGCATCAGCTCGTCGTCTCTCCTGTTTTGCCATTTCCTCGGCTACTCTTCTTTCCCTGTCTAGTTGAGACACTTTAACAAGCAGCAGCTCCACTTGCCTTTGAAGACTCACAGTTTCTTGTGACCTTGTTGTCCCTACATTACATATCATGTGTGTATTGTTAACTAATACAGAGACAAACATAAACACAAGTGATGAGACCTTGTGGAAAGAGAGAAACTTTCACAGGATCCTCTTCCAGCTTGTCAGCAACATGTGACTGACCGACAACACGAAGAATGTTGCAGAATGTGGGAAACATCACAATCGGTTTAGTGGGAAGAATATCAATGACAAGTAGATGTACTCTTCCTTCTTGAGTGAGACGGTTGTTCTTTAGAGCATCGAAGTCGTCTTTGGATATGAGAAACCGTTCATACAGACAGCCGAGAAATTCAGTGGTAAAACAAAGGCATCGAGACAGGAAAGAGTAATTCATTCGAATAGCTGACCACGGCTCAACACGAGACATGAGTGAGAGCCATGCATGCTCACACATCACTAATGGCTGTGTCACACTCTCAGTGTCTGTTTGTGTGTCTCCACCTTTCATTTCCACTGTGTTCATATACAAAGCACATTATGAAGTAGAAATATACATAGAAACTTAAATACAAAAATTACCTAAAGTCGATTGAGACGTGATTTTCTCATCTTCCTGTGTTGTAGACTGTAACTCAGAATGTGCACATGAAGCTGAAGCAATGGGCGAGACTGCTGGTTTAGTGTGCTCCGCATTGTCTATTCAAACATTTAGTTAATATTAAAATCATATTAATATTAATAAGTATTATTAACTATTAACTAATATTAATTAAGGGCACAGTAGGATGGCATAAACTTATGTCTACTAATGTGCAAAACTTCAGAACAAAATTGCCTGTATGTTATGTGCTGATTAAATAAGTTTGTATTAAATTAATCAATCCTTAAAACCTCCCCAAATTGATTCCAAATTTTAGCTTCAGTCATTGGGATACTAAAACATTTATATAAAGGTGAAATACTATATAATAGTTCCTAATGTAATATCACGTGACTAAACAAACCCTTTCATTAACGCGCGTTAGATCGGCCCAATCTAAATTTCCATGCTTCATACTAACATGCAAGACATTTGCTCTAATAAATCCTTACTCTCAATGCTGTCTTGACGAAGTCGCTTGACCAGATCATCTAAAGTAGAATCTCCAACATCACTGAGAACTTCACAAAATTTCTCAAACGATCCGACGCTTTGCTTGCACAGCACACCCAAAATTTCCTTTGCCACTTCTTCTTCTGACTTGGACTTAGACAATTTGTTGAACTCTTCCTCCTCCGATGCAGTGAGAAGATGTTTGCTATAAAGTCTGGAGGTAAGGTGATGCCAACTTGGACATAAGAGTATTACCACCTCCATGTATTGGGGCCTCAAATGAGTTTCCCATTTAGGGTCAATTCCTACAGCCATGTAGGTAACTAACAAATTATTTAACTAAAAATTACCCAAAATACCAAACTTACGTAAGGTAGACTGAGACATGATTTTCTCATCTTCCTGTGTTGTAGACTGTAACTCAGAATTTGCACATGCAGTTGAAGTAGTGGCTGTGTGCTCTGATTGAGTGCGCTCCACGAAATCTATTACAACAATCATGTCAATTTATCATCAAATAAGATGACAATGTTGCAACCAAGTAATCTCGGTCTCGCGTAGCCAGACCCTACCACCGCGTCATAATTGAAATGGCGCGACGGTAAGGTCTGGCTACGCGAGACCACAGTCACTCAGCCTTCAATCCTTGTAACCTCTCGCGCGATCTGCTGCTCTCTTGCAGCCCTAAATTGCAATATAAACGCGTGCGGCACAGCAATAAACGTTGCGAGACGGCAACGTGACGACAAACGGTAGGATTGACGATCAACAGAGCACCGACGTCGAGAGACAGAGATGAACACGATATTGTAAACGAGATTCTTCACTAGCGATTCTATCAATTGTTTGATAGACTCACAAACACGCGGAATACTCACCGATAACACGACGTCTTCTCGTCGACACTTGGCAAGTGTGCGCATCAATTGATGTCATCTAGACTATTAGCCAATCACCATCCTCGCATGTGTCAAACTCATGACACAACAGTCCCCAAGTGTATAGTCAATTAATGCACGGAATTGCAATTATAATAGTGGGTGTGTTGGTTATGCTTTCGATTTCTTCCAACAAATAATAATAATATATTGAGAAATGCATCCCTCCTTTACAACAGTCAAATATATTGATGCTTTTTAAGGATTTATTACATTTGGTTATTGTAGAGTAGTGGCCCGGCATATCCGGGGAACAGTTGTTGTGTAGCCGGGTACTGTACTTGTGTAACGGACGTGAGACTGGAAGTCTAACAGAGTATTACCGTGAGTACACAACACTGGCGACGAGGATGGTCGATCAAGAACCACAAGCTAGCAACGGCAGAGCACAGATAGCAGACGCACCCCGTGGACCACTGCTAGGGAAGCCGAGTCGCTACGTTCCGGGAGGAGATTGGCCAAGCTATACGGAACAGATGGATTTCTTCTTCGTGGCTAATGGTGTGTCAAACGCGCAGCACAAGAAAGCAATCTTGCTGACGAATGTTCCCACAGAAACATTCCAATTGATCAAGGACCTGTTGGCGCCAACACCACCTAGCGACGGCGGCGTCACATATGAACAGATCGTACAGGTGGTAAAGGACCACGTCAAGCCCGAACAATCTCCTCTCGTGAGTCGTTATGAATTTGACACTAGGGTGCGTAAATCTACGGAGTCGGTGAGTGATTTTGTCAAAGTCCTCAGGCACCTAGCAGCAAAGTGCAAATTCCACGATGACCAAAGAAATGAGCGTCTCAGAGACAGATTCATAGCGGGTATCAAAGATGATCGGATGTTGAGGACGCTATTAGGAGAGACGTTGACTGACCTTACGTTTGACAAAGCCGTACAACGTTGTGTGGCAATGGAGCAAGCCAGTAGGGATGTGGAGACGCTCAGAGGAGAGGCAGGACTCCAACCACGACCACACGAAGACACGGTCGGGATGGCTGAGGTTCATCAAATGACAACGGGATCAACCACATGTTATCGATGCGGAGGAGCACATGAAGCCAGAGAGTGTCGATTTAGAACAGCTACATGTTTTCGTTGTCAAAAACAGGGACATGTACAAAGGATGTGCAGGACCAAACCAGGTCCAAGAAAAGAAGTCCAATCTGACAAGGGACCAATTCGGAAGGAAAATAAGAAGAAACCAGCGATGAAATGCCTGGAAGCATGGGAGAAGGAGGAACATAGTGAGAGTGACAGTGACTTGTACAACTTGTTCAGTCTTGGAAGAAACCACGCCATGGAGGTACAGGTGCAAATTGAACGGAAACCCATTGTCATGGAATTAGACACTGGGGCGGCCGTATCAGTCATAAGTCATGAGGAATACAAGAGGAAACTAAGACAGCAGGTCTCCATCAAAGAGACAGATCTGTTGCTGCACACGTATACTGGAGAGACCGTCAAACCAATGGGAGTGTGCACAGTGAACGTAGAACATAATCACCAGAAACAACAGTTGCCCTTGTATGTACTACCCGGAAAAGGGCCAGCTCTTTTGGGACGAGAATGGCTGAAAGCCATCCGACTGCAATGGTCACTCCTCCATCTGAACGCAACTCAAGAACTAGAAGACCTGCTAGCAAGACACCCCAATGTGTTTGGATTGGGGTTGGGGCGCATGAAAGGCATCAAGGCCCGAATAGCGTTGCGGAGTGACCGCACACCACGTTTTTGGAAGGCAAGACCGGTGGCTTTCGCGAGGAAGAAAGCCGTGGAGCAAGAACTAGATAGGCTGGAGTCTGAGGACGTGATAGAACGGGTACAGCACAGCGAGTGGGCGGCGCCAATAGTTACGCCTGTCAAGAAAGGAGGCAACGTTCGGATTTGCGGCGATTTTAAAGTGACCGTTAACCCACAGCTAGAGATAGACACCTACCCACTCCCTCGAATTGAGGAGATTTATGCAGGCTTGGCAAGAGGGGGAAACACAGACACAACAAGAAATGGACAGCAGACAGGAAGCTCCTAACGAATGTCAGATACCAGAGCCACCCACACCAGTACCAGAAGGAGGAAATGCCACATGTACCAGGTCAGGGCGGAGAGTACTACCACCCGCTCGCTTGGCAGAATATGTTACGGACTATGCAAAGTGATTGGTTGTGTTAGCACTAGTTTTAGCGCTGTTGGGTTGCGTTGTTTCAGAATAGCACAGGGGGTGTAGAGTAGTGGCCCGGCATATCCGGGGAACAGTTGTTGTGTAGCCGGGTACTGTACTTGTGTAACGGACGTGAGACTGGAAGTCTAACAGAGTATTACCGTGAGTACACAACAGTTATGTCCCGTATCAACTTGCCCTCTACTCATCACAAAGAGAGGCAAACAGCCATGAACTCACAGTAATAGACCTTCCATCAAACTCAATAAAAAAGTCTCTATATAGCAAACTCAACCCTAAATTAGAAATCAAAATGGCGGGGCCTCTAATTAAAAGTGTTTCCCATCGTGGATTTCGCAGGTTTATGTATGGGTTTTCTTAATTTTACAAAACCCTCAAGGTGGGTTATGGTGGGTAATGGTAGGTTTCTTATGGTTTTACATGGTTTTTTGCGAAGTTTCTGTGGGTTAGAAAACCCACATGTGGGTATTTGTTTCACAAACCCACATATGGGTTTGCCTCGTTTCCCACGCAAATCCTCATGAAAGCACACACAAAAACACAAGTGGGTTTTGTGTCACATTCCCTGTGTCACATGCAATCTACAGTATTAATTAAATTAATTAATAAACTTTACAATAAGCTGTGTGTGCGTACGTGCGTGTGTGTGTGTGTGTGTGTGTGTGTGTGTGTGTGTGTGTGTGTGTGTGTGTGTGTGTGTGTGTGTGTGTGTGTGTGTGTGTGTGTGTGTGTGTGTGTGTGCATGTCATGCATTTATCATTCATTTTTATATGTCTGCCTGTCTCTGTTCATTTGCGTGTGTCTACCTCTATCCTTGCATCATGCTCATGTCTGTAGGTCGTCTACGAACTCTATAGGAATTATCTCGTGTATCTATTCGCCAACTGCTCGGTCCATCAAGAATCGACAAAATCGATCAACTTCCCTTACCACCTTCACTCAGAATGTACCTCAAAGACATGTTCTACAGGTCATCTCCTGACAGTCGATGACACAGTTCATGTCGACCAACTTTAGTATCGACGTCAATTATACAGACATGGGCATAATTATGGAGCCACCCCTCATATCAGCTGAGGCAGGAAAATCAACAGAACATTGCAGATTTATGAATATACCTGCTGACCCGCCTAAAGCTGCATCTGATTCTACATCAAATCATGCTAATTGAGTATTGATATTGTTTTGATTGGACGCTTTGACAACTCGTAGCAACAAAACGATTAAGGGATGACCAGACTAACCACCGCCCCCTTGCATTACCATGTCAGGATTTCGCTCTCTTTGAAGAAATTTGTGGCTTTTAAAAAGCCGGGTCACACACTCACTCCGTTAAATTCTCAATACTTGGTTGCTCCTCCTCTCGCTTGTCCTATAGCCTCAATTCGTCTTGGGACACTCTCTATCAGGTTGTTAATTAATCCCTGGGGTATTTCGCGCCAAGCCATCTGCACTGCTTCCCACAACTCTTGTTCGGTTTCAGGATGTTTTTCATTTGCCCGAACCTTCAGAACATGCCATAGATTTTCAATGGGGTTTGCATCTGGCGACTTAGCAGGCCAGTCCAAGACAGTAACCTCGTTGTCCCGCAGCCATTGCCTGGCTGAGCGCGAGGTGTGAATTGTCGCGTTGTCTTGCTGGAAGATAAAATCTTCACCGACTAAACGACGAGCATCTGGCAGCATGACATCACCCAGGATCTGTTGGTAGTCTTCTGAATTCAGACGGCCTCGTATGCGATAAAGACAGCCTACACCTTGAAAGCTGATGCAACCCCATAGCATAATGCTCGTTGGATGCGGCACTACTGGCTGACAACATTCTGCGCTAAATTCCTCCCCTTTTCTCCGCCACACCTACAGGCAACTATCACTTCCGATGCTGATTTTCACCTCATCGGAAAAGACAACACGTTTCCAGTCCTCCAACGTCCAGCCACGACGGGTGACCGCCCACGCACGTCGACATCGCTGATGTTCACGATTCAACTGCGGTTTCTTGCATGGACGGCGAGCACAAATTCCTTTTTCCCTGAGACGGCGAGTGATGGTTCTTCGGGACAATGACTTCCCACATGCCGCTGAAAGTCTACCTTGCAACCGTCTCGTCGTCACCTTTCTGTCAGTAAGTGCAAGTTGTTCGAGTAAACGATCCTCCCTAGCCGACGTTGATCTTTTCCTTCCAGATCGCTTGATGTAATCACTACTGCCTTCTTCCCATCGTTTCACGTACTTCTGTACTGCCCCATGAGACTTTTCTACCAATCTGGCAATTTCACGATGAGACAAGTCCGTCTGGTGGAGACCTTCGATCTTGCCTCTAGAACGTGGGCTGAGTTGGCGAGCGCTTGGCATTTACGCAATAGAACACGACCGTGAGATACTGAAAAAATCAGCTGAATGCGACTTGAGAGAAAGCACAGGTGATTTGAGAAGACAGCTGACCATTTCCCCGCTAGAAATCGCTTAGCGCTCAATCGAAACAGCTGATTTCTCTATAACAGTCGCCATATTTCTGTACATTGTTGCAAACCTAAAGTCACTCCGTCAGCAATCTTTGCTAACTGGACTGTGACAGAAAGGACTGGACAGGACATTAGCAATGCAGAACAGTGACCAACGAATTTTAGTCTCAATTGCTGGTCTAAACCGTTCATGTTGTGACGTCACAAGAGCAGATGAGAAGAGACTCAGAATATGCAAGTAAACTGAAACGTATAGTCTCTATTTAATCTTTGAGTATGTCTTCTAAAATAAACAAAGTCATTTTATTGTTTAGAAGCTTTTTGAAAAATGATTTTGATTATTAACTTTCAAACTTACTGATTGAACTGGCAGCAAGAAGCAGTCATGTGTCTCAACAGGTCACACATCTCCTGCAATCTCAGACATGTGGATGGCACAATCAGAGCCATTACCTCACCATTATGACTTGTTTTAATTTACTACAAAGTGCAGCTGTCACTGTAGATGCATCTACTTGGACTGTCTGAGAAAGTCTAATAACTTCTTAATCTGGGTCACATGCTCAGGGTGGCTCCATAATTATGCCCATGTCTGTATAAACAGTTGTACACACGAGGAATATGGATTATGTTGTTGCTGAATGATAATAGATGGTATTATTGCTTTATGAGATTTGAGCGGTTTCTCAACGTTTGCTGATGTAAGGAGGTATGTTTGATAGAAAAACGTGAATATGGAGCTTGATGTGATATAATAATATAATATGGTATCATTAGATGCTCTTACACTTGCATACACGCCAAGTATCTTCCATAAACATACAGTCGGATAAACGTAACAAAATGTCAAATACACACAAACTAAAAATAAGGTAATTTGTTAACACAAAATGTTATGGACATTTCAGACTTTCTATTGACATGATGGTTTGGAGTTCTTCATCCAACCCTCCGGCTGTGATGAGTTCTCCATTCTGAGTTGAGAATGCAGCATGTAACCACCGTTTGTATGTCATCAGTGGAAGAGGAAGCCACTTGCTAGATCTCTCATCATATAATTCGCGATCGGATCGCGATCCATTCTGGTCTAGTGTGGACAGTAAGTATACTTACAACACACACACCACACACCCCTAAGGCTTTATACCCTATTTTAGTAAGATCAACCAACAAGCTCCTGTGTAATGATAGCCACACATACCGCCAGTGCAAGTCACATGATGCTGTACCTATTAGCTACTTGTATAGCGCCGAGAACGCATGGACAAGTCTTAATGACACAACATCATGGAACAGCTGCATCCGTGGACCGACACGTGCACTCTTGTAGTGTACAGCAACAACTCTGTTGTCCAACTTGTCAAGTTCAAGTCTCCATCCACAACAGGCAATACAGAACGTCATTGATCCACTCTGATGTGTGAGAGTTTTGCAACACAAATTGCCTTTCATCAAGTCATCACAATTGCATTTCTTTCTGTATTCGATGAAGTCGGGAATGATCACGTCGAGGTCTACTGGGTGGATTGATAGCCACTCAACAGGTTGGTTGTCTCCATCGGCTACTGCGAGAGTCTTCCACAAAACCAAACTCTCACGAATGTCACAACACGTCTGTAGTATAGAACAATCAATCAGCAAGAACTCTTGCATAACTGGGATGACCGGCAGATACAATTTTGTCTATGAAACATGAAGGTGCATGAGATAGAAAAAGGAAAATGACAAAGTGAACAAGAAGAGGAGAGACAGACAGACACTACAAATATGGGTTAATAGCTTATGTTGATTGATATCAACACGTGTGAAAGGTGAAATACAAAAAGAATGGTTAAGAATAAGTGAGGGGCATTGATGTGTAGTTGGGATAGCATAAGAGATACAATGCAGACAATATGGTTCTGTAGCACATAAAGTTACTAAAGCAGGTAAACTATTTTGTGTCTGTTTGTCTGTCTATCTGTCTGTCAACACACATTTCCTAAAATGACAACCACAATACTTTGCAGTCCAATAAAACAGTTACAAACACCCTCACACTTATGGACACACAATTACACAAACAAACAAAACAAACACACACAACTAAATGAATAAAGTGAGTTTACATTGAGCTGTTGCCATTTCGAGTGAGAACAAACAGTCTCCAATTCCTTTCATTTGCTCTGATCAACTGCCATAAACCTACATGTCAACATCTGATCAGGCATGCATGCAAATGTACACACACACACACACACACACACACACACACACACACACACACACACACACACACACACGTGCACACACACACACGTGCACACACACACACGCAAATTTCTACCACAAACAATACCTTAGATCCTTGATAATACAGCAAACCACATGCACCCTTGTGCAATACAGACTTCCTCGCTTTCCAGTTGTGTATCCGATGTCACTATTGCAACAACAAAACCATTCAACATCCAATTCTTTAGCAACATGCACACATAGCCACTTTCTCATCCAACGTACCTTTTTCATTAAGAATCCTTGCCTTGTTGTTTCCACAATTTTTCCACCTGACTGACCCATCTGCACATGTCACACACACATAATTAATTAATTAATTAAGTAAGTAAAAATATTTTCTTTTCCGACTGTTGAAGTGCCACACTGTGTCTGCATGCCACATTCAGAACCCGAGTCTGTCTCTGAACCGGTCAATTCTGCATTTCTTGACAATTTACTGAAACACTGTTCTACTGGCTTGGATGGTGTGAGAGCAGACTGGAAGAACACAATAAGACAACTAGAAACAAGTATGAAGTAGTAGACATACATGGCAATGTCATGTAGTGTGTACTGTGTCCACAGTAATCGACACTCAAATTTCTGTGATTGTGTGTGTGTGTGTGTGTGTGTGTGTGCACCAAACATGCAGATCAAATCAACTAAACACAAACTTACAAATCTATAAAAAGCTCCTACACCATCCACAAACGCCAACTTCTTCCAATGCGAATGCTTCTTGAACGACTCTTTATTCAACCCTCCCACTGGCTGTAGATACGCTTCATTCAACAGACTGTTTGATAATTGACATCCTTCCTCCCTCATTGTGACAAACAACCACGACAACAACCACTCAATTAACTCACAACTTTCACATGCAACAAACAAAATTTTTGTGCAAGTAAACTTAGATGAGGATAAGACACACAACACACCAGCAAAACGGTCTTTGTATGTTTTCAGTTCATTCTTGTGCTCGCCGAGTGGAACACCGGCATCAGGGTCTTGCACGGCGGCTATCAGTTCACTAAACATCATCGACTTAGTTTAGTCATGAAAGTAGATACAATGAGTGACAAGTTCAGCAAAGTAAGCAAATTGGTTGTAACATATGACATGAAGTAGGTTTGTGTAGAAGTGATTAAATTACAGTGGTTGATATCAATAAATTATTCTCTTGTTACAAAGTTGAGTAAGTGGCATGTTGTCAGGTACAACACTTTTGATTAATTATAAACTTATGTAACATGTTTTGGTTTCACAGTCTCTTCATCACTGGTCACCACAGACAGACAGACAGACAAACAGACAGACAGAGAAAAACTTCTATGATAAACCAGTCCTTCACAGTGAAATACTTTAAAACATTAGTGGACTTGGATCTGTACATTAAAGTCAAAAAGCTTGTCCATGTCATTCTTCATTTCTGAAACTCTTGACAACTTTTTGAGGATTACTTTTGCATTGCATCTTTGAAGAATCAAAGAGAACCGTTTCCTCCAAAAAGTTTTGAATTGTTCTGCACTACGAAAGGCGTCTTCCTCCATACGGCTGCACTGTTTTGAGAGAGTGTGTAAGAAGGCATCGGCTTGCAGGCCCCATCTACCAAAGTGCTCAAACACTAGTGGGATACACTTTGATGATGTCCGTCCTGGTAGAATTTCTTCTGTATCCTTAAAGGTCTTCTTCTCTTCTCTTGTGTGGGCAGCAAACCCATCCTCCCTGCTGGATCGTTTTAGAATACGTTGACTCCATGGGTGTGCCAATGACAGACAGACAGACAGACAGACAGACAGACAGACAGACAGATAGACAGACAGTGCTCTTGATAGAAATTTCTTTGGATTTGAAATATATGTATTTCACAGACAGACAGACAGACAGACAAAGACAGACAAACAGATGGACAGATGCACGAACCTCTAAAGGACAACCGAATGGACAGACAAAAGAATAAATAGATGGATAGACAGACAAATAGATAGGCAAACAGACAGACAGCCAGCCAGCCAGCCAGACAGACAAACCAATGGATAGGCAGACAAAAAACAGATAAAAAGACGGCCAAACAGAAAAAATGAACAGACTAACAGACAGACAGACAAACGGACAGACAGGCAGACAGACAGAGAGACAGACAGACAGAGAGACCGACCGACAGAGAGACAGACAGACAAACAGATGAACAGATGAAACGTCTGAGGGACAGACGAATGGACAGACAGGCAGACAAACAAACAGACAAACAAATGAATAAACAGGCAAAAGGACGAATGAACAGACGGCCAGACAGATAAATGAACAGACTAACAGACAGACAGACAGACAGACTGACTGATAGATTGACAGACAAATAGACAGACAAACAGACAGAGAGAGAAACTGACAGACAGACATACAGAAACACAGACAATCAACACAAAAACAGATAATACACTCCATGCCATACATAATCACTCACCTATAATGAGCATCAAGCAATGGCCTGGGAGTTGAACGAATGTCACATTCAGCAACCATTGGATTCGCAATCTGAAACAAAACACCAAGACACATCATCACAAACAGAACCAAGACAACACACAGACATAAACACAAAACTGTTTTGTCTTGCTCCAGCTGTCGTATCGTATCACCGATCACCTCAGCCCAACTATCTCGAGTCTCAGTGTCTGGAGCTTGCAGTAAGAACTCGGTGCCGTTGACAGTCGTCAGTCCAATGACATTCTATCAAGAAACGACAAACCTACACGTGTATCATGGCTCACTATACAATAAACCTAAAGTGAAATGCAGCAATGAACAAACATAAACGTATGGAGAAAATCAGAGAAGACTGTGAATTGGCATGCAGTCAATGTGGTTACACATAAAAATTATGTTTATCTATGAGCGCCTGCTGAAGGCAACAGATTGCCTTGTAATCATCAATAATCTCATACAACCCAACACGTTCACTACACTCGCTTCCTACACATCCTTCTCTTGTCTTAAACCAGGCATGGATGTATGGGGTGGCCCACCGATCCGGAGGGCCCCAGCCAGCCAGTTAGACTGGAATGCCCAGTCCACACAAGCAGTGGAACTTTTGCATAAGATTGTCTGTTAATTTGCATGTATAATTTAGAGTGCAGTTGGACAGAACTATCAGATGTAAGTATGTTAAGTCGTAACCTGCAAGGCTGTTTACACACAAACACACACACACACACACACACACACACACACACACACACACACAACCGACTGACAAGAAGACAAACAGAAAGGCAAGACATTGCACAGGCAACTAGAAAGCAAACTGCCAGATAAACACAAAACCAAGCAGCAAGTGAATAAATGAGAATACAGACCAACAAACAGAAAAACTAAGACAAACAGACAACCAGACTGATAAACTAGTAAATGCTCGGTTAGCATTGTGTTTGGCGAGCGATGGTGTTCTGTCTTTGCCTATTCGCGTAACAATGGTTGCATTCCTAGCAATAGTTTCTGTCAAACAAACGCGGGAACTCAGAAAACAGACTTTCAGTTGCTCTTCTATAGTATTTTGCATTCAATTATCCGATTCAGGCGTTCAATTATCCGTTGCTTACGGCTGTTGTGCAACTAAATAACTTACATAGTCTGCGGTTGGGCAGCTGCTCAAATATCATCATTCATCAGCTGTATAGACGCAATAATTTGTAATTAATCTTGACTTTAGCGTGAATTTTTAGCGTGTGTTGTACGATAATTTCTTTTGCACTAATCTTGGTGTCCCACCTTCCCACCTTTCTTGAATCAATCATTTATTGTTCAGCTGAAACGTGAGTGAGCATCCTAGAAAGACGTCATGAAAGAAATGTGCGACTAAAATAATTATTTCTATATTTGGTACTTCTAATTAGGACAGAACATCGGATAATTGAATGCTCGAATCGGATAACTGAACGCCCAATTCGGATAATTGCTTGCCTGAATCGGGTAACTGAACGCCGAGTTCGAATAATTGAGCGCAAAATCCTATAGTTGTCTTCACTTCTCTGTTCATGCTTCAATCGTCTCACTCATTTACTGAGATAGTCGCATAACAAGGATTGCATAGTCACGTGACAATGGTTGCGTAGCAATAATTTCTATCAAAGTAACGCGCGGAAACTAAAAAAACAGACTTTTCTCTTCTTTTAGCTTTTCTTGTTCATTCCGTTTGTCACGAATCAGTCTCTTTTGCTCTTTAGTCGCCTAAGGGAACAAAATCGAGAGTCGTTTGACTCTTCTCGCCAACAAATTACAATTGAGTCGACCCCTCGAAAGGAGTCCGGTGCTTCAATATTTGGCGCATATGTTACGGAGTCAAAATTGCATTCATCTGGCATCGTCGTTTTGTCGATTTGTCCTTCTGTTTTGCCGTAAATCCATATGACAAGTGCTGACGTACGTATATATATAAATATATAAATATATAAATATAATATATCTCGAGCTCAATTGACATGACAAGAGAGAGGCTCGCTTCGCTCGCCAATAAACAAACAACAACACGAATCACAAACATCATGCACAATCACTAACCAACAGCTATTGCCACGCCCATTTCTCTATTCCACACGCCAACGTCACACGTACCAGATCCATAAGGAAATGAGGACTACAACACAAAACATTCATTAACTCATTAAACTCATCAAGCAACCAACCACCATCTACTCCACAAATTAGACAAACCAAATCTCTACTTCCTATCACCGAGCAGCACTCACTGTCATTGATGCTCCACAGCCTGACGCCTTCAAGCCTTCTCCACGTGCAATAGTCAACGACCACTTTGCAATGGCCAAACTCCAACTCTTGATGATATCAAATCACAGACTGAAAATTAGCTGCAAACCACACAGACATAACTGGCTTGATATAGACTTGATATTAACATAACGTCTAGTCCTTGTTTTAATTAATTATTTACCGTAATAAAATATATTACAACGGATGTGTACGCAAACGCTCTACCTAACGCGCGTTAAAAATATATTAATTTTATGACAATAACAATTTATGTATATTTATTTACGTTGGCACTGTTTGTAGTCAAAAGCTCGTACACCAGCTCATCTTGCACTTGCTCAAATTTATTTCTAAAACTATCGATCACGTGACTTACTCTGACAACTTTCACTTCAATTCGTCGTTTTCTCCACTCTCAACAGGAATATCAAAGCTACGAACGACGTTTATCAATCTCGCAAGTCCAAGCTCGCCAACTAAAGCAAGACAGACAAGTTCCGATTGAGAAATGAAGAAAAATCCATTCACGTCGTCGAGATTTCAATGATTAACTGACTGGCATCGATAACCCTCTCAGTGATTTCCGTTATGAAACCAGATTTACTGCTACGCTTGTCCAAAGAGCAACGAACACGAACAAACATTTAAAGCTAGAAATTAACCACAAACTCTCCCGGATGTTCAACGCTAGCATTCCTTTTTCCACTTCACCACTGCTCGTTGAAAATGCAAATCACGTGACTACTAATTAAGAAAACAACGTTCAGGATCTACTTTATGTTACACACACTAAATGTTACAATAAATTGTCATTTATACAATCACTAGAGATTATAATATAACAAATACACACAAATTGAAAGAAAATGGAAATATTAGTCACACTTAATTAAGACTTTCTATTGAACGTTCACCACCCAACCCTCCTGCTGTGATGAGTTCTCCATTCTGAGTTGAGAATGCAGCATGTGCCCACCGTTTGTGTGTCATGAGTGGAAGAGGAAGCCATTTGGTAGATCTCTCATCATATAATTCTACAATATTAGAAGAAGGAGAATAAAACCTCTGTTGTTGTGTCTCTCCTCCAGTCCCCACCAGTCTGTTACTGACTGACGTTAGTGTAGGTCCATGTGTGGTTGTAGAGGGGATTGTTCTCCATTTTCTATCACGAACATCTGCACACTCAACAATATTACTAGAGTAATATCCATCAGTCACTCCTCCCCCTACAAACACTGTGTTGTTTATAATAACAGAAGAACAGTAACGGCGTTTTGTTTGCATGTCATCCATCTTATACCAATGACCGCTGTGAAGGTCACACACACGTGCTGTGTTCACTATCTCCCCTGACTTAGTCATACCACCCACCACATACAGTGAGTTGTCATGAAGAGCAACAGATACACCATCCAACTGCAGTTCATTTGGTAGAACTGTGAGGAAACGCCATTTCTTGTTTTCATTCAAATGAAATTGTTCAATCACTAACTGATCTTTATCTTCATCCTCCACACACACACACACACACACACACACACACACACACACACACACACACACCAGACACACACCTTGATGACACACTACATTCCAGATGTCACCATTCTTTCTGACAAACTTGTCCCACTTATCATGTTCATAAGTGAGAACATGCAGATTACCATCATGACCTCCTACCACTAGTCTGCCTTCAATCTCTCCCATTTGATTATATTGACACAACCTGTCATGAGGTATGTGTACATTCCACTGTGTCCATGATGGCAGACTGTCATTGATCTAGAATCAACACAACATGTACAATAGATGAAAACAAGAACAATTATAAAAATTTAAATAAAAATACAAACAAGTCAAACATCAGCTGTATTTGCATGTCTGTATTTAGTACAAAATAAACATTTTATAAAACAATCAAACTTCATATTAATTAACACATACATTACAACAACTGTCTCTTATCAACTATACTTTACATGCAATAATTTAATGTGAGTGTGTGTGTGTGTGTGTGTGTGTGTGTGTGTGTGTGTGTGTGTGTGTGCACATTTTTGTGCATGTGTGTGTGTGGAAGTGTGTCTGTGGGGGTGTACACATTTGTGTGTGTGTGTGTGTGTGTGTGTGTGTGTGTGTGTGTGTGTGTGTGTGTGTGTGTGTGTGTGTGTGTGTCTCCAGAAAAGGCAGAAGAGAATAAAGAAACGCGCCCATGTCATACAGGAACAGGGCATGATGGCACAAGAGGGTCTGGTAGGAGGCTAGCTCAGCATGTACGTTACTATCTAATGTAATAGTTGAAAATATAACTCACGTACATCAACCCTTTCTGCGTGCTGTGCTTTGTCACATCGAAAAGCAAAAATTGTCCATTTTCCTTCCTTCTTTTCTGCCACTTCTTTCTTCGCTTTGCTCTCTGCAGCATCAGCACGTGCGTTTGCAGCTTCTGTTTGTTTCCTTTCTGCTGTTTTCTCTCTTTCCAGTCGAGCCACTTGAGATGTCAATGTTTCCTCTTTCTCTTGTGATCTTCTACTTCCTACGTACAACAACTCGTACGTCATGTCACAAAACAGACTACAAACAACACACAAGAGACTCACCTTGTACACAATCCAGTCTGTCCGTGTCATACCTTTCCAGCCTTTCAGCGACATGTGGTTGGCCTAGGTGGCGAAGAATGTTGCAGAAAGTGGTAAACATGGTAGGTGGTCTAGTGGGAAGAATGTCAACAAGAAGGAGACGCAACTTTTGATCACGAGGAAGAGAGATGCTGTGGAAAGCGTCCAAGTCATCTTTGTTGATGAAACTTTGCTCATACAAACAGCCAAGAAATTCTGCGCTCAGGCGAAGACGTTGTAACAGGAAGTGGTAGTTTTTTCGAATGGCAGGCCACGACTTCGTAAGGGCGGGACGAGTGCGCCTGCGCAGATTCAAGTCTGACAGCTGACGCATGCGCAGATGACGGATTCCCGCTCACAACTTCTGTGAACACCGTCGGTGTGTCTCTGCCTCTCCCTGACGTTTCCATAGCAGTTGCTACAAGATCAAGTCATAAAGTGCAAAGACACACAAACACGTCATCTTACGAAAGTCACGTGATGTCGACATCACGTATTCGGGATTTCCCCTCGCTGTCGGAGCAGTCCTGCAACTGGCGGCCGCCGTTGTGTGTGACTCTTTCGTTTTCTTTCCATCTACACGATAAGAAGCATCATTAAACGAACGTCTCTCGTCAACACGATGAGCAAGTCTCACATGCTGCTGACTTGACGATTTCATCTCGACCTTCCTTGAGCTTCTCAACAATAAATCCTTGACCCACTTCACTCACTATCCTGCAGAACGTGTCGAATAGTGTAGGATCTTGTCTAGGAAGGATATCTCTCAATAGACGCTTCATTCTCTTTCTCTCTAGAAAACATTCATTCGTCAACTCGTCGTATTCGTCTCCGCTCATCATTCCCACTTCCACAAGACGACGGAGCAGCGCAGCATCCAGTCGCAGATGATCGGCGACGTAGCTGAAGTGTCTAGAGAGCGAGAGCCACGGATTTGTTCTCACAGAACGACGCATTCTCTTCAATCACTTGCAAGGCAACTGGAAACTGCGCAGGCAACATTCCCTTACGTCTACAACGTGAGATAAACCAACCAATCACCATCATCGCATGTGATCATCACGCCTCAAAGTCATGAACAACAAACGGAGTTTAATTAACCAGTTAAACGTAGTTGAATTCGTCTGGAGTTGCGCTGCTGAGCGCACGCGCACGGCGGACTCACGAGGGCCTGCGTTGAACGGAGCATGCGCATCGCCAGCGACCATCCGGCACGCCACAGCGCAGCAAGCGCCCCAGAGCGCGCATGTTTCGTTTTTCCCACCCTCCCATCCCAATGTCTGATGGGCTCGTGCTTGGGAGGTTTTTTCCCCTATTCTTCATTCTATTAAATCTCTGTGGTTATCCACGTGAAAGGTGAGTTGGGCCGGAGTCCGGTCTGAAGTCCCGGATCCGCGCCGGACGTCGGTTCTCTGGACCATGATGGGCTGGGCCGGGCTCCGCCCACTCTCCACGGCCACGCCTTCATTATGCAGGCTGGCTCAGGTAAGTGGTCGCATCAAGTCGGCAAGATAAACATCACTTGAAAACTGACGGAGGTAAGAATTCAACAGTCCTACTAATGTATGCACCGGTCCACCCCAATATCTAGACAACAGTCGATCCCCAGGGTAGGCGTGGGAAAGAAGCAAGGAAAACGGAAAAAACTGATTGTAATCAAGCGTTTCTATATAATTTTCATCCTAAAATTCGGATTCATTGCAATGCTCGTCACAACGGCAATAGCTAGACACCACCATACAGTCAGTCATGCAACCCAACTACTAAACCTTGTGACATGCTCCTGCTCTACACTGAACACATTCTAGTGTTGAAAACTTCACGTACACTGCTAATAGACGACAATACAAGAATAATAAAAACATGAACCTAGAACAGTTCATTCCTCCTATCCAATCACGATCAACTTGAAATGTACGATATCCCACAAAAATCCTACAAACGAAATCATGTGTGCAGATTGCCTTTGTCACCGACAAACGTAAACTGCTCAAATGGCTCTCCTTCCCCGCCATGCAGAGCACCTACAGAGAACACAATTTGATAGTTAGACTTACTACAGCTCAAAGACTTCTCAACACAATCATCACTAATATGGTAAACACATTATCATGTATACATGTATGTATTTAAATATCTATGTATGTGTGTGTAGATGTATGTACGTATGCATGTACAATGTCTGTAGCTATGTGTGGATGCATGTACACCCAGTGCTCGAAATAGCGGTCGGACATCGGACATTTCCGAACACTTTTGTTGTTTGTCCGATCACGAAGAAGAACGTTCGGACAAGATGTCAAACTTTAGAAACGCAACTGTAGACATGCCGTAAAGGAGCTCTAATGTCTTGCTCTCAAGGTTAGATTTATCATTTTCCACTACAGCTAGCTGCACAATGAGCGTCTCTTCATTTTGCCGCATGTTTCCGATGTCTATTACCCAGTGATCGCCGCTCTTCATTTGATAATTGAATTATAATTACTACGCCACAGGTGCGGCCAACTGTAATCGACGTGTTTCATCTCTACATCAAAAGGTTCGTTGTAAAATTAGTGTTTCTCGTATATGGTTTAGTCAGAAGAGATACACATGAGTTACTAGTAGCTACGTAGTATACCCCAACCGGTCTTGTAGAACGGATTCCTGAGTCACGTGCTCTAGTAATGATATGCACGGCGTTCTCCAACTATGTCCTAACTTGTCCGCTGTGAACTTCAATCTTCTGTCGCTTTTTAATTTTATAGTATGTACAGTATCCTAGAGATTTACAGAGGCTACTCTCTGTTCGCGATGACTTTGCTCCCGAAAGTCAGTAATGATGCAGCTGTAATTGTTTACCACAAGCAGATGTTAAGTGATATTCCAAAACTGTCCATTAGAAGTCATATTACAATAGAATGAGGTTATGTAAACGTAAAGGCTATCAAGACGACACAGAACGGGAAGAAGAGTCAGGAATACCAACCAACAGCCCGCGAAACAATGAGGACTGTGAGTTGATGTCACAGCGGTGGACCGTTTAGTGACCTTGCTAATTGGCTACTTCCTCTAGTAGCTGTATAGTCATACCTTCCTAATTAACTCATGCGCTAGGAACCCTATTGAGGATTGGGAAGTTTGGGTGGGAACTGTTGACAAGCACTAGTTTTGTACGTTGTACATGAACCTGTACAATTTAGTGTCAGAAAAGCCTAAGTAGTAACTGATTTACTCTCTGATACAACAATTAGTACAAGCTGCTTCAAGGCTAATTAATAGTTAATTAACAGTGAATATAAGTGCTTATGAGCAGTACAGAACATGATTCAACTTCTGCTTTACTATTAATTAATTTAGCTTAATACATTTTGTCTACGTATCTCGTTATAGAAATTTTCTAATGTTGCTTAATCCACAGACTTAAATCACAAGTCATGAAAAACAATCTGTGGGAGACCATTTTAGTCTCAAACTCTGTTGACTTGTGGATACTTAAGTACTGTTTATAGACCAGAATTGGTCTACCTATGGCTGGACTGCTTTGAAATGTCTTGTCTAATGTCGTTGTAAAAATGAAGAAATTATTTCCAATGTTGTGTCTTTCAAGAACGGCCAAAACATTGCCTCAGCTTTTGTGAAACCTTACTGAACTTTTGTGCTCATGTAGCTGTTGACTGTTTATGGATATCATAAGGCATGGTGATACTGATCTTTTGCACTCATCATGTTAAATTTGACTGCCTTTTTTATTAATGCGCGTTATACCAAACAAATCAGGTTTTGATGCTCCTGAGTAAGTTAGTTAGGATGGAAAATATGTTTGAACTAATTCTAGCTGTGAAGTCCAATCAATTTAAAATTTTAGTCTCACGTAGCCAGCCTCTCCCACTTTTGATATCAAAAGGGGAGGGGCTGGCTACGTGAGAATATGTCCGCACAACGTTGAAACCTTAATTCGAGCACTGCATAAGAATGTATAATTACCACAATTCCTCCATCACACTGTACACATGCAGTAAGAAAAATAAAACAAAATTCTGTCAACCTGATAAGACAATAACTACTGCAAATAGTTTTCACCAACAGACAAGTTGAACATAATGAAAACTAATTTAGCTATGAGCCTATAAAAAAGGGACTTTGTAAAAAATCACGAGACTTGGCGAGTAGAGTGTACTCTAAACGTATACGGCTAAACTGACTTCCGGTCTGGGGAGTATGTGGCTGGCTGATTATGTCTGTCACGCTGCAGGAATGTGCCATGCCTCCTTTGTGTGGTCCAACTAAAATTGAAAATTTGAAGCTGTGTTTACAATTGAAGTAATTGAAGTAAAATTGAAGCTGTGTTTACACTGTCGCTTCCACAGCTATGAGCCTTCCAAGTCCTGAACACCACTAATTACAGTGGCGTAGGAATTAAGATGTTCAAGAGCGGAGGAGGGTAGATGTCATCAAACAGATTTGCAAAAGTCACCGGCATAGAAAACTTAAATTTCTACACTAAACGAGGGTCTTCATTCCCTCCCCTGCTTCCTACGCTGGTGCTGGAGTAATTGTCGCGAAGAATTATGAATATACACGCTATTTTCTTTCTAAACGTGTTACCTGTCAAACGTATTTAAAACCGTAGAGCGAATGGCGTTTCGCATGACCACAAACTCCGTAAATAGCCTGTAGTCGTCGAAGTGGAGTCATCGTATACGGGACATAAAATCTCTCCTGGCTACGTAATGTTAGATTCCCGTATAAATATTGTAAAACCAAGAAAGCGATTGATTTCGGGTCAGCAGTTCTATACAGGTGAGTTCTGTTGTTTATTTCCGACAAGTCCTAACAATTATCGCAAACATGAATTACACTGTTCTGGTAATAAAACTTTCTCAAGAAAGTTTCGCACGTACGATTGGCTGTTCGTCAGCCCTCCACGTTTGGAGAACGCTACACTGTACTCGCCAAGTCTCGTGACTTTTACAAAGTCCCTCTTCTTATAGGCCCATAGCTGAATAAAATAGCGTGCTATATTCGTAATTCTTCGTGACAATTAGTCCTACTGTACGTGCATGGTGTTCAGGACTTTGAAGGCTCATAGCTGTGGAAGCGATGGTGTAAACACAGCTTCAATTACTAGCTAGATCAAATATATTAGGTGGAGATTTAATGTGATGTATGAGGTTGATCATCGTAATTACCAAATGTAAAACAACTTAAACTTGAAATATTTATTGAAAAGTTATAACACACAATAAAACAAGAAATACAAACAGATTGGTATATACAGAATAAATGATTCTTGACTGACCATCAACACAACTCACACTAAAAAGTTGCATCTCTTTGTTAGAGATAAAAATCTAGTTGATATCTTATCATACGGGATACAACAACAATCACACTTTCTTCACTCACACATCAATCAACTCACCAAGTCAGTCTCATTCACGTCTGATGCAATTAGTAGCAGCTTAACCATCTCCTTGATATTATCATGACAAGCTTGCATCACAACAGTCCAATCCTATTTTGAGATCAAATGACGTGAAGTTCATTTCATCATCGAATACCAGAGCTGCCAACTCTCCCGCATTGAGCGAAAGACTCCCACATTTGCCATCAAATCTCCCCCATTCTGACCATTGGTGGGCGTACCTGTTCTGTGTAACCATACCCTTACTTAAGTTAATACATATATACTTGATCAATATTGACATAGAAGGAGGAGTCCAACAGTCAGGCAAAACTGTCCGGAAGTGGAAAAGGGGGAGGGGCTGCCTACCTGACTACACCAAGAAGTTGTATTGCTGGAAAAGCGATCGACGAAGGCCACAAAACAATAGAATCTAGAACATCCCAACTAGCCACGAGAATGTGTATATACCTTGTTCTTATATTTAATTAATCTAGTCTTATATCCTAATAACAGGCAGTGGTAGGTAAAAGCTACGTGTTTTACATTTGTTGCACTATGTTTATTTAAGTGTACTGTAATTAATTAATTAATTGATGGCTTCTACTCCAACTGATCATGCAAATATTTAAATTTCAATAATTATATATTATTTATATATTATTTAACACTTATTACGATTTAAAATTTATTGATATTAATGCTATTGTAGGCGTGCCAAACAATTATAAACTCCCGCATTCTCCCGTATTTATTCTCCCGTATTTTCCCCCTGCAAACCCACGCATTTTGATTCAGCTGGTTGGCAGTTCTGGACTATACACACATTAGAACTCACAACACATACCCATATCCCATCACGTGTATTAACGTCTGCTCCTCTTTTAGTCTCCACCTCATCTTTCCCCACCGCATCATAGAGTTGTTTGTGTTTGTCTATTACTTTACGTGCAGGCATTTCCAATGTCCAACAACAATTCTAACTCTAGGAAACAAACAAACTGTAACATCCCAACACACAAATCAACTCACAAACGAAAGAAAAAGTGAACGCTATCACGTAATCTTTCTCTCTCATCAGTATCTAGCTAGCACTCGCAACGTCGCTGTATAGCGACATCATGATCATCACATACATTTCTACTTCTCTCATGCAGCCGAAAATTGCTACAAAAAGAATCTACTTACTGCAAAACGGCTCAACGAAATTAGGAAATTTCACCAAATGAGAACGGTAGAGGACTTACTTTTGCGCATGCTCTACGTTATTATCCCGGATAAAGGAAACCAGGACATAATTTGTTGTCAGATTGTCTGTGGTATCGTTGTAATCGTAGAAAGTCGTCTAGCACAATAGTTCGTTCTGCAGACAAGGAGTTGATGAATTCTTCACTCGAGCCAGTCTCTCCCCGCCCCGCCGTCCTCAGGATTGTCACCCAGACTCACGTGAGCCTGGCAGTGTTCGGTTCTCGTATGACACTTTCACACGGGAGATTCCCGCCCCCTCACGTGCAAAGCGGTCTGGCTTCGAGGCTACTGCTATACAATGATCGATTTCACGGCAAAGAAATTATGCAGATAATAACGGATTCATATTGCAAGCTAAACACAGATTTCTGAAAGATTTTACCAAGCGTTTTCTTTTTCTTCTTTGGTAAACATGTATTAGCTATACAGTAAATGTCACATGTTCGCTCTGCTTTGATGTTATTGAGGAGCCAATATTGACATCTATATCAATCAATATTGATTGATATAGACAGTAAATATTAATTGATTTACACAGTCAATATGCTTATTGATTTCTACAGTGAAGATTGATTGATTGATTGATTGAGTCAATGTTAATGACAATAGTACTGTTGACTGCATACATCAACTACGTTCACTGTATAAATCAATGAATATTGACTGTATAAATCAATCAATATTGACTGTATATATCAATCAATATTGACTGTATATATCAATCAATATTGACTGTATATATCAATCAATATTGACTGTATATATTAATCAATATTGACTGTATATATCAATCAATATTGACTGTATAAATCAATCTATATTGACTGTATAAATCAATGAATATTGACTGTATAAATCAATCAATATTGACTGTATATATCAATCAATATTGACTGTATATATCAATCAATATTGACTGTATATATCAATTAATATTGACTGTATAAATCAATTAATATTGACTGTATATATCAATCAATATTGACTGTATATATCAATCAATATTGACTGTATATATCAATTAATATTGACTGTATAAATCAATTAATATTGACTGTATATATTAACCAATATTGACTGTATATGACTATGCGCTTCTGCACTGACTATCGCCAATTAAACGCACGTACCAAGAGCGATGCGTTTCCCACGGGCAACGTATTGGACGTTATCGAAACATGGCTGGCACGCGATACTTTAGCACAATTGATCTTGCACAAGGCTATCACCAGGTACCAGTCGCTGAGGCCGACAGAGAGAAAACCGCTTTCCGTACTTCATCCGGTCTCTGGAAATTTACTCGGATGCCGTTCGGGTTGAAAGGAGCCCCCACGACCTTTTGTAGGCTGATGGCCCGTGTTCTTGGACGTATGTCGCCAACGCAGTTGGCGCTTTATATGGACGACATTTGCGTTATTTGTGCGACGTTCGACTCTCATCTGAAACGCCTCGAGGCCACATTCAAAAATCTTTTGGACCACAGTCTCCGCATCAAAGCACATGCAGTTTCGCTATGGCGGAAGTCATCTTCTGTGGACACAAACTTAGCGCCGAGGGGATACAACCATCCAGCACTAAACTGGACGCCATCAGCAGGTTGCCCGTTCCATCCACACCTACCGAAGTCAAAACTTTTCTCGGGGCGACTGGATGGTACAGAAATTTTATTAAGAACTACGCCACATTAGCTGCCCCTCTCAGAATACAGGCGGGAGTAGCATTCAATTGGACGCACGAGTGCCAAACAGCGTTCGAAACATTAAAACTACAATTGATGAAGTCACCGTTGCTAAGTCATATTCGTTCGGTCGGCACTCTCATTCTGACACGAATGCCTCTACCGTTGGTCTGGGCGCGGAACTCACTCAGGAGACACACGAAGGGACACGTCCTGTCGCTTTTTTAACAGAGCTATGACTAAAGCGGAAAGGAATTACTCGACATACGACCGTGAATTGCTCGCTATAGTATCAGCTATTCGGCACTTCCGCCGCCACCTGCTCGGCAGGCGGTTTGTGCTACGTACTCACCAGAAACCACTGCAATATTTTCCCGTCACCCGAGACACTTGGGGTAGACACGCCCGATGGCTTGCAGAACTGCAGCTGTATGATTTCAGCATTCAGTACATTGAAGGTACCCAGAATTGCGTCGCAGATGCTTTGAGCCGTTTGGGTTTTGCAAAGGAACCCATTGACACAATTGCCAACGTCACGACAAGTCATCGCAATTTTGGAAGACGACATTCGGACTGCCCAAGCAGCAGACTCTGACATTGGTAGTCATCAGACTTCTCAAGTCTCGTCGTTCTCTGTCAGCGGACGCATCCCCTAGTGTGAAGAGTTTTCTGCGACATGATCTTTATCCTGCAGAAGACATCGTTTGGCGCAAGGCGCGCGACTCGAGACAGTTGGTCGTACCACTCTCGCTTGTACCACGAGTCTTACAAGTGGCGCACGATGACCGTACGGCAGGACACCAGGGAGCCAACAAAACCCTCGACACGCTACTCGCACGTTTCTGGTGGCCTACAGTTCGCCAGGATGTTGCTGCATATACCCAGTCGTGCAACCGTTGCGGAGAACGCAACCATCCGACTGCTGCAGCTAAAGCTCCGCTTTGTCAACGCCCTCGCCCTTCTCGTCCGTTCGATATCGTGGAGAAAGATATTAAAGGGCCATTGCCACTGTCCCCAGACGAATACCGCTACATTCTAGTCTTCCAAGATGCTTTCAGCAAGTATGCGGAAATGACACCTATTGCAACCGCGTCGGCCCACACCGTTAGCACCAAATTGAGAGAGTGGATCGGACGCTACGGCATCCCGCGTACCATCCATTCCGACCAAGGTGCTTGCTATACGAGCACGACGTGTAACGACTTGTGTGCTAAGTATGGGATCCGGCACACTGTCTCTTCAGCCTACCACCCGCAAGCTAATGGCTCCGTTGAACGGCTGAACCGCTGTATAGGAACAGCTCTGCAAAAGTCGTTGACCACTCTCAAACCGACTGGCCAGATCGACTACCGGACGTGCAGTTGGCTTACAACTCTGCCAAGCATGACGCGGTTAATGCGTCTTCGTTTCGCGTCATTCTTAAACAGGGAGCCCGCACAATGACCGATTTCTTGGCGGACCATCTCCAATCAACACCGAAAGCAGATATACAGCAATCACAAGAACGAAACGGTTTCTCTTCACATCCCCAACCGACAGATACATTACAGTGCACACAAGAAGTATATGACCGCGTCGCAGACCATCTTAATATCGCCACCTTTAATCAACAAACGCGGTACAACCAGGGCACACACCACACGCCATACGGCCTTGGCGACCACGTATGGCTTTACCAGCCACGTGTTTCTCGCGGCAAGGCACGTACACTAACGGCATATTGGACTGGACCTTACGTTATTGTGAAGCGCTGCTCAGAGATCACCGATGTAATTCGTAAGCTAGGCGGCAGAAAGGAAAACATCGCTCACTACAACCGTATGAAGCCTTATACACATCGTCGTCCACCAGTGCCTCCCGGAAACACGCAGCCACGCAGTCCACCTACAAGTTCACCACCTACCAGCGTTGATAAGGCGCAAGAGAACCAGAGCGAATCGGAGTGGACGACTGCAGACGAAGCGACACCATCTACCGATGACGAACAACAACTGCGCGAATGACGCAATGCGGATTGCCCACGACGCCAGCCCAGAATGCCAATAAGTCTCGACGATTATATCATAGACACTGATATAAATTAATGTAGTTAATTATTATGGACATATTGAGTTGAGTTATAACGTTGCGTTATACTTTTTAGTCTAGAGTACCAATGAGAGACGTCTGGACCCGCTCTCATTTAAGGGGAGTAGTGTAAGGGTATGCGAGGTTATACGGGGAGTCAGTGTTGAGTTTGACTTTGAGCGCGAACATGTCTAACAGTACTTCTACTGTTACACATTACACAGAGACTGAGGAGATCGAAAAATAGCAGCCATCCTTCATACAAGGGTAAGAGCCTGAGATTTAGATAGCGCGGAATGCGTCAAATAGTTACGCTGACGTACGTTGTACATGTACTGGTGCAGAGATTCCTATTGCATCATGTAAGTGTCACCTCGTGATTCATAAACTGCGAAACTTCCTGGGTCTCAGACTTTGGTGAGTCTGGTCGTCTGACTATAGTCTAGAGGGTCACCTCATCGTCATCACGTAACTTTTAGCCTGGTGTCTTAAGTGTGCTAGCCGTAAAACTTCCTAGTGTCTACGGACCGCTAAAGCAGGGTCAACTCTTACTTACCACCAATACATATACAACTAACGTACGTCACCTTGACCATTTGAACGGCATATTCGCATTCCGCGCTAGCTTGCCATCTGAATCTCAGGCTCGTAGTACCCTTGTATGAGAGAATAACCTACTGTCCCTCGGTCTCTGTCCCCTTCTAGTGAACTACATGATCTGGTAGCCTAGAGTATACGTACACTCTACAGAACTAGACGAACGTATGACGTCTCAGCTCACAGCGTGTCGAGTGACATAATAGCTAGCCATCACCCGAGGCAGGCGCGTGCTACGCCTGCTAAAGAGCTAGACGACGTCAGGCGTTAGATCACTCCGCGTGGAGGCACCGCCCCTCTCCATTCCTTGTGCGCGCGTGGGATTGCTTAGCAGCAGTTGACTGATACTTTGCACATTGGGTCAGTGCAAATTCCTCGGACAAAAGCGAATCGTTTCGTATGACTCTCGTCGTTGTAGCTGCTACGAGTGAGGCGCTATAGCAAGTGAAACGTGAAAGAATAAATCGCGTTCTTTAATTGCCGTTAGACGGCTTCTGAGACGTTTAGTCGGAGCGTTTACAGTCGAGCGTTAGACCTTTTACTGAGTCTAGAAGAAATCTGGATAGCACGTGTTTGGATACGCACCTCGATCTACTGAAGCTTCAACTTAAGAGAACACTTTGACACAAAACGAAAAGATTAATTAATTAAAGAACTAACCACACTTGCTGTCTTCGAATTCATGACAGTTACAACAAGTAAATGAACCGACTGCGCCAACTTCGGATCTTTCTGGCGCTCGAATCATCCTTTTCTGTTCGGCAATTGGCCCGACGAAGACGTACCTGCAATTCACAAATCTTTACCCCCTTTTTTCCGTCCGGCCGGCACCGGTGTAACATCTTTCCAGCAGCAGCGTGCTGGTTGTGACAAGTTGTGTGTTCGAAAGCACATTATCTAGTAGGTGGCCAGTGAGCCAGTATGTCTAGTGATCCAAATAATTGAAATTCCACGCTCTGTTGGAAAGATGCCACACCTTTTTTCTGCGGGCGTGGCACTAACGACGTCATCGCGTTTTACGGACACTGGGGTGTTACTTTGATGTCTCGGCGTTTGTTAGGTTAACCGCGTGATTCTAGAGCGAAAGCAACTAGTTTTTTTGAACTTTTACTATCACGTATAGTGATACACCGAATCAAGTAAGTCCTCATTAGGACCTGGCTCTTGTGTGTTTTACGTCTTGCAGACATGAACAACCTCTTTCTGATCTCGGTCGTGACTCTGCCGCGTTATTTTGAGTGACGATGTAAACATTTGGACTTGACAAACGTGAATTAACGTACAAACTTGCGTACGTAGTACGATATATATATATATATATATATATATATATCGACTAGACGTGTTCTGTGTGGTACACATCTACCAAATGGTTTGGTTTGCATCTCCTGAATACTTCCTAGAATGTGCGTGGTTTAGGGAATGACCGACGCGAAGAGGAAGTTTATATATGGACAAGTCTGGTGGTCTGCTGAGAGGTAGGAAGAGACATGATTTCATCTTGAGTTCTGACTGTGCATCATGTTGGGAGCTGCAGCAGGAATTAAAGGGAAAGCAGAACTGCATCAAGTTACTTGAACGACGAATGAGGATGGAAGGAAATTGGAGAGTTGAGGCAATTCAGGTTAATGACGCAAAAACCTTGTTTACACAGGATTCTGCAGCTATAATAATTTTAAAGATTTTTAAAGTTGTTAGAGTATGCTGCCGGTTCACTTAAAAGAATTGTCCGCACTACTTGGTATCAAGAAAGTCAAGACAACGGACTACCACCCACAATGCGATGGGTCAGTGGAGAGACTATATATATATTAACAATGCTATCGAAACATGTGGCAGCGAACCAAAATTGGGACACATGGCTACCTTGTGTACTTCTTATCGATCAGCAAAGCAGAGTTCAACTGGGTTATTACCATTCAAGCTTATGTTTGGTACTTACCAGCACATGTTGCTTTGGGCTTGACAGACAAAGAACCAGTTAGGTTGTGTTATGTTGCAGAGCTTGAGAAGCAGCAGCAGCAGGCTAAGGGGATTGTTGATATTCAGTTAGCAGCTGCTCAACAGCGACAAGAAAGGAATTACGGAAGCACTACTGTCAGGGATTATGTGGAAGGTGACTTTGTGTGGCTACACTAAAAGGCCGTAAAAGCAGGTCTGTCACCAAAACTGAGTAGTCCTTGGTCTAGTCCTTTTCGAGTGTTAAAGTGTTTTGAAAATGCTACCTATAAGATCAAACCAGTACAAGGTGAAAGAGTACAGCGATTGCACTATGACAAGATAAAGCCCTGCTACGCACCCCCAGTAGCTGAAGTTCCGGAAGAATCTAACATTAGTGCAGCTTCTCAGAGGGTTGAACAAAAAGAATTTGCAGTACGGATTCCAGACGATCCCATCATCTGTCGTTTGGAGCTGAATGGAAGCATGCCTGTACAAGTCGAACCTGCAACTTGGAGCAAACTCTAAAAGCGATCCTCCCGTAGTTCTTTCACAAATGTTGCCGTCGGTGTCACTCCTCGAACGGTATCTTTTCAGCAAATTCGCATGGTTAATCTTTTTCTTTCCCCGTACTTTGACTTCATAATCACTGATCGCGACGATCTTGGTTACTCGAAATGGTCCCCGCCAATGCATTAACAGCTTGTTATTGTCTGTTGGTAATAGCACCAGCACTTCGTCCGCCACGTCAAACCGTCTCTCCTTTGATCTTTTGTCGAAATATTGTTTGTAGCGTCCTTGAGATCTCTCTAATTTCTCGCGATCCACTTTAATGATCTCCTCTAGTTTCTCTCTAAGTTCGAACACATATTGATAGCTAGTTCTCGCCTCTATCTGACCCTCTTCCTCTGTCCATATCGATCTTAGAATCGTCATCGGTTTTTTAACGGTACTCCCGTATAGCAGCTCGAAGGGAGCAAACCCCGTAAACTGTTGAGGGACTTCACGGTACGCAAATAGGAAGGCATTGATATAGCGGTCCCACTGACGTGGTTTCTCGCTACATAGTCTCTTTAGCATAGTTTTCAGTTTGGCGTTGAATCGTTTCACTAACCCGTTACACATAGGGTGATATGGGCTAATAGTTAGATGTCGGATGCTGAGTAGACGTGATACTTCTTTCATACACTCTGAAGTGAACTGAGGTTCCCTATTGTTGAGTAACTCTTCTGGAACCTCAACGCGGCTATAAATATTTACGGGGCCTCCGCCACGTCCTCTGCGGTAACTTTCTTTAGCACGACGGCTTCGGGGACCTCGTAGCGTAGTCAACCAACGTAAGGCTGTATCTGTATCTGCTGTCACTAGGAGGATAGATAGGTCTAACCAAGTCGGCGACTACCCTCTTAAACGGAGTATCGACCACAAGCGTTCTTTGAAGGGGCACCCGGGGTACTGTGTCTTTAGGAGCGGTTTTTGGCATACGTCGCAAGATCTGCAAAACCTGGTCACGTCGCTTTGAATCCCGGGCCACCAGAAGTCGCTGATGATCCTGTTTCTCGTCTCTCTTAAACCCAGGTGTCCGCTCATCACCGACTCGTACGCGACCTCCATAATCTGCTTACGAAGTGTTTCGGGGTGATCACTTGACGTATCTGCTCTCCCTTATTTTGGGGTGCTACACAGTCGATACCACACGCCGTTTTTAAGTTCAAACGTCACTTCTGGGCATCCTTTCGTCTGCGCTCTGGTTTCGTCTCGGTACCTGCGCAGCGATGTGTCTTCCGATTGCAAACGCGATAGTCGTGCTTTGTCGACATCCATCCATTCCTTGTGAGTGATCGTCACCAACGAGTTGCTCCGGTCGGTCTTTAAGCCGCCCTGGTTAGCGCACCGGCCTCCCACTGATTCACTCGGGTCGTTGGAATCTTTAGCATCGAGGACGTTTTCGATAATGAGATCGTAGATCGCGTCGTGCAGGCACAAAGCCTCCACGTCTTCTGTGAGGTATGGAGTATCGATCTTTATTTTCGCCAATGGGACTTTCGTAAACGTACAGTCCTCTAACTTGATCAATCCAAACTTTTCCGTGTACTGATCTGGCTTGACCAGCTCTTGTTTCACCAGTATACCACTGCATTCCGTGTCTCTCAGTTTGTACAACCCTGTCATCCACTTTCCCCTCTCGTACTGGCATCTCTCCGTCGATCGGAAATACTCGGTTGCTGCAGGCGTTCTTCATATACGATCTGTACGGTACCTCGGTGCCGTCAGCGAGGACTAGAAACTCGTGTTTGGCGCTTGCTCGCGTTCCCAATAAACATTCGCTCGTTTTAGTGCCGGCGTCATTCGGTAATCGACCGGCTGAGTTTCTGTTCTCCGACTCGAGCCCATCTTTGTGATCTTTTTCCGCCCCCGCTCGATAAGGAGTCTTCTGGCTGCTCTCCCACATTAAAGTACCGACGGGGCTCCAACAATCCTTGGCTTCGTTTCCAAGTGCCTGGCATTTTAAGAACCGTCTCTTCCCCCGATCTCTGCAGTCTACTGCCTGTGACTGGGCTTGTCACAAATATAACAACGGGATGAAGGTTTTTCTTGTTGTAACGCTCTCTCTCTCTCTCTCTCTCTCTCTCTCTCTCTCTCTCTCTCTCTCTCTCTCTCTCTCTCTCTCTCTCTCTCTCTCTCTCTCTCTCTCTCTCTCTCTCTCTCTTATTGAAGCCGCATCGGTATCATCATTAGTCGTATTTGGTTGTTGATGTATCGGAGCATTTGACACCATTCAAAATTTCCGTTGGTGCGCTGTCAGGTAGCGATCAGCCGCCTTCGCGAGGTCTTTTAGGCTCGCTATCTCCTTCTCCTTTAGATGTACTGCTAGGTCCTTCAAACACACTTCCAAAAATTGTTCAATTAAGAACATATTTGCAACTTCCTTGGCTGGCTCGGGATTACACGTTGAAAACATCATTCATTCTTCAAGTAGTTGTTCAGGCGGTGGATAAACTGATCGGGATTCTCTGCTGGCTCTGGTCTGCTCTTTGTAAACTTGAGCCAGTATCCGTCCTCCGTTAGGTCGTATCTCTTTAAGAGAGCCTATTTCAATTGCTTGTAGTCTACGCCTGCCTCTTCCGATAACAGGGAGTATACGTCTAGGGCCTTCCCAGACAACAAGCCACTCAAAGCACCAGCCCAACGTTCTTCCTCCCATCCATTCGCCCTGGCGAGCCTCTCAAGCCTCAGAAGATAACTATCAAGTTCGTCCTTGTCGTCTTGAAAAGGCGCAATCTTTGGTAGTTTTGCCGCACTAGTATGGTTTACTCTGACGGACGTGTCTAAAATTCTCACCGCCTCTAGTTCTAACCTTTTCGTCTCTAGGACATGTGGTCGTTCTCTCTCCGCTGTCACTATTTTCCTCTCTGCTTCTTCGGCCTTTTCTTTTCTGGCCCTCTCCGCTTCTTCGGCCTTTTCTTTTCCGGCTCTTTCTGCGGCTTCTTGTACTTACCTCTTCAATTCTCGTTCCTTTTGTCTGTCTTTTCTCTCAATCGTTTGTTGATCAGTCACAAATTGCCGTAAGTCTGCTCCAGTCAAGCCCATCTTCTCCCCAATCGCGACTAGTCCCTCCATAACGAATTAACTCTACACTTTCGCCTCTGAACCGTGTTGCGTCTTCTGTAATCCGGAATAGCTGCTTTCCCGCCTGAGCCCCTAATTGTCGCACGCGAGTATTCAAGAGCCTCCGTTACGCGGAAGACAAGATAGTTCGAATCGTAGAGAGGTAGTGAATTACCGTTATCAAGTATTTAAATATTTGCACACAAGTATATATTTACAACAAACTTGTCAAACTTCACGCCGATGTTAACAGTAACTCTCTTCGTTGCTCTCAGTTACACCGTCCCTCCGTCATGGAACTTCTTCTACCTCGTCTCTCACTCTTCCTTTTTCTGTCTCCTTGCTGACCGGCGAACTGAACTCTTCAAATAACCTGCTTTTCAAAATATTATTAGCTCCTCCCCTCAATCCCATGTATAGTATCGTAGCTCCTCCCAGACTCCATATTTAGAGACATGACACTCATGACATTTGGAAGAACGTCGACTCATCTTTATTTGAGTCTAGGTGCGACGCTGCAAGCTTGGCATACCATTGAACCAGCTAGAAGTAGTAATTCAGTACTAGAAGACTTGTTTTCAGTAGATTGATGCCACAGTAGTTATATTACTTGTTTGTTTGCTTGTTTGTTTCTTTTTTTTGCACCATTAATTTTAATAAGTGCAAAGTCAGGTTATAATAATTAATTTATAAATATAAGGTAGGTGTTACCCATCCATGCAAGGCACGTTCGGCAGAATTCAGTAGATGCACATACAAGGAATGTACTTGCAGCTAGCGTTGAAAGCCCAGTAGCTGGTCTGGTACTCCAAGGAAGTGGACCAGATTCAGAAAGGCTAGAATAATGTAGATTGTTCTTTGTATGCCTTTTATGGCAATTTTTGTTAAGAGGGGGAGGGACAACTGCGTCTGATTTTAGGCTGGTAACTTATAGGCAAAGTGTGTTGCTCATAACAACAGAGAAGTTGGTTCAATTCCAATCCAGCCTTGGGGTCAGATGGCTCTTCCCCGGCGGGAGCCAATTCATAGGCTTAAGTTTCCTTTTTGATTATAATTTGACCAGAGAGGAAGAAAGTTATAAAAGACTCTAAGGGGTCATTAATGTTGCAGGGTATACGTAGTCTAAGGATCGAAGGTCATCAGGCTCATGATCTGGTAGTGTGGGTTCAATTCCCGCCCCTGATTTTATATAAGGTGTATAAGGGATATTATTCGGAGTGGTTAGCGAGTATAGCAATATTAATATTAATTGTTTATGGAGTATATCAATCTACATTGAAAACATATTATAGTCAGCGAAATACAATTCATAAAACAAATGAGCTCCAAATACACACCCTGTGTTCCCAAAGAAAGGCCAGAACGGGCGGTATTCACGCGACTGGGAAGAAAAATACCCATGCATGTCTGGAATAAGCACAAGTTCCACCTCCTCTATTCTTAGGCCTGGCTACGGCCCTGCTACTCCATACGATACGTAGCAGCGGTTGATCAACTTTTAGCCGTAGGTCCAATAAGAATCCTACGTTACCAGGGTTCACCACTCGGAGGTAGTTGATCGTGAACCCCAACACACACGCACGCGCGCGCCACACACACACACACACGCACACACACAGACACACACAGACACACACAGACACACACACACACACACACACACACACACACACACACACACACACACACACACACACCTAGAATCAATGCCAAACAATAGACTTCAGTTAGAACTTTCAACATTTTGTATCTGTTTAAGTTAATTAAAAATCATGAAACTGTTAACTACAAGACAAAACATATTCTAGGAAACGTGCACGGCGCACGCCCAACGGGTAAACTCTGCATGTCAGTCACGCCTTCAACAGCTAAATCCCCCAGTTGTTTGACAACACAAATACGACAACGACTATGCACTAACACTGCAAGAAAGACCTTCATCCCAAGACAAAAAAAACGAAAAGTAAAAAAAGGGTAACAAAACGTCGACATCGACACCGGAAAAATATGTAACTAGAGTCTATAGAACCCTAACCCCCTAAGATATATAGAACCTTAAAGTTTGCTTCACAATACACCTTGCGTCGCGACGGGGCGTCTCGCGTCAAAGGAGGCCGTTTCCGACGCGACGCACTGGAATAGAAAAAATCCTATCCAACGCGTCGCGTCGGAAACGACCTCCTTTGACGCGACGCGACGCGAGGTATATTGTGAACCAGGCCTAAGAGTCGCAGCAACTCAATAGCAAATGTGACCAGGGTATGTCTAGGAAAAAGTTGTTTTCAAAACACATGTATACTCTATATACAAAGCTTTCATATACCTATTAAATAAACTAATACAATACAACATGTACAATAAATACATCACTCGAATTTCTGCTTGTTCACTAATCAGAGAAGCAGTGAGCACGGTCATCATCCCCATTCTCTTCCACACCGACCAAGCACGTCTGTGCATGCTACCAGCTCTAAAAGAGCATTGGTCCATTATTCTGTTGACAAAACATGCCACAGCAACGTTCCACAGTAGTCGATTTTTGGCGTCAATTATAACTAATTAGGTTACACATCCAACTTGCCTTCTCACATTTCAAAGCTAGAGACTGTATCCGAGAAGTCATAAGCAAAGAAAAAGAAGACTTCATCGATACAACGACCTTCAACTCTCGAGTTTTGAGACAGGCTTCATTGCTTTACACTTGTTGAATGGGTTGCACTTGCCCAGTGAGGTCACGTCAAATTTCTAAAGCGGGCAGTGCGCCATACTTTATTCATGCACCTCCAAACGAGCAGCTGTAATTCAGTCTTTTAAGATCCTCTCCGAAATTGTAAGGCCAACGCTCACTGATCAAAACTCGAAAACAAATTTAGTCCAATCCAGAGGCATCAACAAGAACAATGTTGTCAAATGATCATGTCCGGTTGTATAAAGTTTTCATTTTTAGTTCTCCCATCTCTCCAAATTCTTGTGGACAAAACCATCGCAATTTGTGTATCTAACAACATTTTTTAAAATAACCTCTTCACACTATTTCCAGCGCTTGGCGCTGTCGGCGAGACGCTGTGCGTCAATCAGAAGCTAGAAATCACATTACAAGAACAAATCAAGACAATGAGAGAGAAAGGCAAAAGCACGAAAGCCTACCGTCTCGATTGTCGGCCGACTTGCGTGCTCTTCCGTCGTTGCCCGTCTGGCAATCTCCAAGAGTTCCAGACCCTGTCTATCATCCGGGCCCTTCGGGAATCTAGCCTTCGGGTCGAGCATCTTCAACATGTCGACGCGCTGCACTTGAATACTATCAATATAGGACTTCTACAACAACAAAAAATCAGCACAAAATCAATCACGTGACCAAACTCGATTTCCCACCAGGTCCAACTTTTTCTTGCTAGAGTACGGCGGCAGACCCGTAGCCAACTCGTACAGAATCATGCCGTAACCGTAGACGTCCATTTTCGTGCTGATATGCCCTTGCAGTGCTTCCCTGGGCATATAGGGTCTGGTCCCGACCGACGGTCCGGGGAACGGGGAATTCTGGTCGATGTCTCCGGCGAGAACTGCCAGGCCGAAGTCCGACAGCTTCGCCTCGAAATGCACACCGACGAGCACGTTGGACGACTTCACATCCCTGTGTATCACTGCCTGACGGTAGAAGTTGTGCAAGAAGTCGATACCCTCGGCGATGTTGGCGGCAATGGACAGGCGGACCGTCCAATCTAACGCGCGCGTGCCGTCCTTGCAGTCCAGGCGATGTGACAGCGCACCTGCAATGCGATAGGCGTAAGTATACAGTATGTAAATTATTAGCACAGTTAACATCAATAAAACATATAAATAAGTAAATAAATTCATTACTCAATACTAACCGAGGCGCAGAAGCGACTAGGAATAGTGATACCGGCCGGAGACGACCAAGCGACCGACCAACGATGCGCGCTAAGCTTAGATTGTTATCGTTGGTTTAGTTAATATTTAACTTCAAATACCTACTATGTAATATCACGTACCGTGCTGCATGAATTCATAAATCAAACAGAGCTCGGGACCGTCGCTCGAGAACCCGATCAATTGGACGATGTTCTTGTGAACGTATCTGTACATGCGCAGTTTTGAAATCCATCAAGCATCAGCAAATGTAACAAACGTTAACGAATACCTCGTCAAGATGTTCATCTCTGTGCTGAACTGTTTCCTGCTCAACTCGACTTGCGCGGGATTGAGGCTCGACGCCTGCAAAACAACAAACTCTAGACAATCGAGTTCATCGCCCTTATCTGCCATTGCGCCTACTTTCTTCAAGCGCTTTATTGCCACATCGAATTTGTCTCCGGTCTCCGAGTGTAGGACACCGTAGTAGACGGTTCCGAATGATCCGGAGCCTAGGCGCCTTCCGCCTTCCTTCCTAGGACGGTCGTTGAAGCAATCGGTCGACCTCTCGATGTGATAATATTTCGACTCGAAAATAGGGTGAATCTGCAGACAGACAAACGTCGTCACAATGTGTGGTACTAGTCGCAAGATCCACAACAATGCTTTGATGCAGGTTGATGCAGTGCTATACCAATACCCGACATACATCTAGACATATTCGTACATGTATGGCTCTAGTACTCTAGCCTCTTGCACAGTCAAGTCCTTCTTAACGCGCGCGAAGAGAAACGAAGCCCGCATACAAAGTAGTCGCCTAATGTCACTCAGCCCCTTTTGCTCCTGTCGTGCGCGTTAAAACGAACTTGTGCATAAGAAGACACCGCAGGACACATGAGTTTTACACAATGTGTAAAACGATGCTTAGATCAAACAATAAGTCATTATAACGACATATATGCATTCGTCAAAATTGAGATGACACATTTTGCATCAAATGTGTAGCCGAGCAATGAGTTTCACAACACCAAACAGATCAATCCAGTGACCAGACACACACACACACACACACACACACACACACACACACACACACACACACACACACACACACACACACACACACACACACACACACATGTCTGTCTAGCCTATCTTTTTTCAGATTGATGTAATCCTTCTCACATTCCCAAACAGTCTTATACTCATCTGCTATTAGTGTATGTGTCCGAAACACGCTCAATCACGTTACAATCTACTTACCTCCGGTTCACGTTTCCCTTCAGTAGACGATTCCCAGTTAGCTGGCCCCGATGTTGTCCGACCATGTGTAGCGTTACCAGACAGCGAAGAACGAACCAACACATTTTCCTCCCTTCGTCTCTCACCCTTCCCAAGCGGTGCCGCCGGTGACACATCTATCACCTCCCGCGGTCGAGCCGACTCCCTACGCGAGGCACTACGCCCGCTCTCGAAACCAGAAGTAGAACTGTCTTGTAATGGCGACGGAACGTTGAGCAGTTCTGACTCTATCACCTCCCGCGGTCGAGCCGATTCCCTTCCAAGAGTCGCCACAGACGGCTCAGAAGCGCGGACGACGGGCGTCCTACGCGAGGCACTACGCCCGGTCTCGAAACCAGAAGTAGAACTGTATTGTAATAGCGACGGAACGTTGAGCGGTTTCACCCACGGCGTATTAGCCGTCGCATCGGCAGTAGCGTTGGGGCTTAGAACCGACATGGATGGATTCGGGACTAGAGTAGAACGGTCGAGGTCCGTCTCTACACTTGCAAACGACTGTTCTTGCCTTGCCACATTCCAGTTAACCCCAGCAGAGTTCAACACTTTCTGTTCTTGCTGCGTTCGAGTCGAAATAGAAGCCTCCAACATCGACAATCCACCCTGAGCGACAAGTTCATCATTACTAAACACGTACCGGTACATTACCGTACCCTATATTATCTCGCTTTCAACGGTATGGCGTTGTAAGTACAAACATTACGAGAAATTGATGCGATAGCAACTGCCGTTATAGGGGCGGCGGAGTGACGCGCAGTACATGAACTACGATGGTACTGCATGTTTGCTGACATTAGAGTTTGTACTCAAAGTTGGGGTGCCCGAGCCTCCCCCCCCAACTCCGCCGCTCCTGCCGTTATACGATATGTGATATACTTATCAAGCCGACTGGTTAAAGAAATCACGTGCGGAATTGCTCAAACCCTATTGGTCAAACGTTCCGCTCCGTTACGTCAAAATACCATCCTATTCCAACGCAACGCAACGCAACGTAACGTATCCTAACGTAACGTCACCTGCTTCACAGACAACGCTCGCAACGTGAGGGTATGTTACGTTAGGAGTATGTGAACCGGCCTCTACGCTGGCCTGACGCTCAGCTTGTGTAAGCTACTGTAAACCATCCCTAACTCGTCAAAAAGACACCACCGTTTGACTTCGATGTCCAACATCACTGAGAACTCGCGTCATAACGGCATGTCGTTACATACATAGAGCAACAGCGTTCACTTACCATCGAGTCCTGTCGACCGACGCCGAGCCACGCAAACAGCATCTTCGGTGGTTCTAGATCTTGTCCTCTGTCGTTGAAAACAAGAGACATGTCGTCGAGAGACAACGACGTAGTCATTCCGGACACGAAGTCGCAGCGGTCGAACGCGTCGTCGTTCTCGTCGCAAATCGCGCCGACCAAATCGAATTTCAAGCCATTCATGCCGTCGTGTTGCTGTAAAGATCCCAAAGTGTCGAGTGTAAATTGCCTCACTTCGTCGCACACCGTGCTCGTCAATGACGACGCGATCGTGTTGCTACCACGAACGTCCATACTCAGAATGACGTAGGAACGTTTGTATACGACATCGAGAGTGTAACCCGGTTGGACACAAAATCGCGATCGATACTTCGACAGTCGCCAACCGATCGGAAAGCGGCGCATCAACTCGTAGGAAAGTTTACAGAATAGACTGTAGGGAATTTCGATTCCCAATTTGCTTCGAATTGCGATCGGTGTGACGCGGTTGCTTCCCGATTTCATGTAATCATCTAGAGACGAAGGCATTAAGTCTGGAACGACCGCAGACGGTAGAGTACCCATGAGTCGATTTGGTGTTTTTGTGGCGATGTCGACGTAGACTGGTTGTGTTAATCTGTTTGATTGGCTTTCCAAGAGCAAGCAGATGCCACAATAATTCATCATGGAAATCAACGTGCTTGTTAGTCGGTCGTCGCTCTCCTGCTGAATCATTAACTCAATGAGACTCCGTTTTGTCAAACCGTCCTTTTTCAAACTAGCCAGATCCGAGAGAAACTCGGGTGGAATGAAGGCCGGACGAGTGCAAATACACGAGTCGATGCTCTTACACATCCAGTCAAGATTAAACACAATGTGACTTGCATCCAAACCGAGAGGATAGAAGAGTACTCCCTTTTCGTGGAAGTATTTCAGCTGTTTGTCGACATCCGACTTAGAAATACGTGCGCGTTGAGTCTCTATAAAATTGCTGGCTTCCGTTGCGACTTCCTTCTGTCTCCGCTTCAACAAAGCTAGTTCGCGTTCATTAACACTTCCGGACGTTTTCCAGCTTTGCGCATAAGCACGCAGCCTAGAGCGTATACTGTAAACATCGTCGTCGTCCTGATGTTCCTCACCCGTGCTTTTGTTGACGTAAAAGCAAAAACGTGACGACGACGCAGGCCTTAAGCGACACTGAATTCTATTTAGAGCGCTTGCAATACCAACCTCAAAGTCGGTCTTGTGCGGTTCAGTCATGTCGTCAGTAATTAAGCCGATGACCAAGAGAGGAATGCCGTTACCATAAGCGTTTGGTGAATCTTCCGGCGGGCCCTTAGCGACAAGCAGCGAGGCTAAACTACATAAGCTTTGATAACCGTTACAATCACCTGACAGTGTCGCGTCGACGTCCATTACGACGACGTTAAGAACGAGGCGCGTCAAAAGCGGATGACAGGCGAGTTGCCCGTCTAGACGGCCGAATCTTCGAACTTGTACAATGACACGTTCTTGCTGAGGGAGCGTCGACGGCTTATCGTCGGAGAGTTTTCGCAAATCGCGAGCACTCCTTTGCGTCAGTTCCTCGTTTACGGCCAATTGGTACCACGTGGTCACAATCCCGTATACTGATCCACTGACATCCCAATTACCTTCTCCGATAACGTTAACAGCCAGATGACTGTCCTGTTCGCCTCGAATGTCGCTCAAAACGGGCAATCCTTCCGGACAGTTGCTAAATATTTTGCCGATTATCGATACCGAGAGCTCTGCACGACAATAGGGACGCAACGCATTAGAAAAAAAAACTAGAAAAAAGAATTTAATGAACTGCATTACGTAAGTGAACGTCGCTGGTTATATTCGATCCTCGCACGTAGTCTTTAGACGGCGGAATATCACGTCTCGACAACAGAGTGGCGGTCGCGACCGATTGGCCGTCCGTCCGGTCTCCTCTTTGAACGAAAGAGCGGCTGAAGGTCGATGGCTCGCCTCTCTCGTTAGGTCGACACGGAGCCGCTGCAGCCCCGCGAAACTGCTCCATATGCCAAGACGAGTCTCCACAGCATGTCTGTGTTTGTTCAGCAGGTACCGTTATTGACGGTCTGAGGTATCCGTCGAGACACAATTCTTTACACGCGTTGTCTACACTAGACGAATATGGGTTCACTCTGCTGCTCTTCGCATCAACAAACGATTGCCTGGAGCAAACAATCGTATCCTCAGTGAGAGCGTCGTTAGCCGGTTTTTCTCTCCCCCCTTCGATAATATCAGTGAGACTGCCAACGGCAGTCGTGATGCACTTCTGTTTAAGCACTACATTGTAGGTCTCGAGTCCCGTAGCTGTGCACGTGTGCGGAAAGGACGACGTCGTTACGAGCACATGCAGTGCGTTAGAAAACGAGAGAATTTGTGGCGGCAACTTCGACAATTTGTCGGCATCGTCCCACACTAACAAGCGTCGACCACTGTAGTCGTTACGCCGCACGAAGTGGTCAAAAGTCATCGACCCCGTTGTGGAAATAGCCTAGATTGAAAACATATGCTGGTTAATTAATTCTAACAAGTGAGATCACGTGACCTTACCGCGTCTGAGATAACTAGCAATAGACGAACCGTTTTGGCGTCAAACACGAATATACCGCCAGGATACTCCTTTCGGTGGTATTCCACATATGTGAGAGCCAAGTTTGTCTTACCAACACCCGGTCTACCCATGATGAACTGCAATGCAAAATCGTCCAGACAACGCGCCATTGAAATCAATCACATGCAATACCTGCACGATGGGACCGGTGGATTTACTGTGATTCCGTTTGGCCGCTGACAGAAAGTAGTTTTCGACCGCTTGCAGATCTCCGCATGCAGCAGTGTTGACATCTTGCCAGAAATCGGACTGTGCAAGAAACCAGACGTTCTTCAAGCTGTTCAGATGTTCTATTAAGAACGTTCAAATATAAGGCGTCGAGCACCACGTGGTTTACCGAATGACAAACCTGAATCGGTAGTGCCAGTAATAGATAAACCTGTTTCTCTTGTTTGTCCTAAATCCGTGTTTCCTGCTGGCAGTTGTATATCTGTTTGTTGCAAACCTGATTGTGCGAGCACTTGTAAACCTGTTCGTTTTAAACTTGTTCGTTGTAAACCTGTTACTTCTGGCTCTTGAAAAGCGGGATAGTCAAAGAAGTCTAACAAGTTGTCATTCCAATGAGAAGGTAAATGTTTAGAACAATCAAGGGTTACTCTACGATTAGATACAGACTGCACACGGTCTTGCAATCTGCTCTCGGTCACTTCAAGTCGACAAGATCCACTACCGGTAGAGGCACCTTCAACTTTCGAAACAGCTGCAATCATCTCTCGTTTCACATTGCAACTCACGCCTTCCTCGAAAATGACGCCCGGCTTCGCAAACTTCGGCCTCGCTAACGAAAGAGAAACAGACCGTTGTTTCTGGTTGATCAAGACGAAACTACAAGTCCCAATTGGCCTTGAATAAGACAGAAATTGCGCAACGTCTTCGTTGCCTAGTTTCTTCAAAATCCTACAAATCACGTCGACAGAACGTACAAGAGAATCAGATATTGTGCAGCAGCGTAACGAAAGAAACGCAGATTTCAACATATACAGGATGTTAGTTTTCGTGTCGTTCAACACGAAGGAACGGCATCCCAACGAAGACGTTACCTTTGGGATATCATTACTACTGCTTTTCACCTCAATTTTAACTTCATATTCTTCCCGCAGAGCACTGGGGACAAAGTACTCAATATCCTGCTCAGACGTTTGATGTTTTGACACAATATCGAGCAGTTGTGCTGCTTCTAGCATTTTGCTGCGATCTTCATCTTTCAGATCGCGGAAGAAATAATTGGCAAGCTCTTGCGACATGATGCCTTTCTTGGTAAGCATATCGAAGTCCTTTTGAAGATTAGCAGGCAAACCCTTAGAATGAAAAGGACAGAGACGAGAGAGAGAGGTGAACACCCACTGAGCATCAATGAATACACAATGTTGAAGGATTGGAGATGATGAAAAGTAGACCACAATAGAGAAGTTATGCAAATGAGAGAGAGCATCAGACACTTCAATGGTCGACTTCATTAAACATTGCTCTACACCTACTTGTAACAACTTTAAAAACGGAATGATCTTGTCATGTGACTTGTCTCTTATTTCATACACCTTATCTTCAATCAGTAACCAGTTGACTGGAATCAGTTCTTGTGTACAATGTTGCTCTACCTTAGATATTATCAACTTTCGTAGTGCAACTAATTCAGGGTCTTCTTTCCTTCTGTCAATTACAAAATGACAATTATTTACAAACAAATAAGATATTCTAGTGTACCAATACCGGAATATTCTGGATAGCCGTGATGGTGAATGTGACTTTGTATTGTCGATACAGAAACACAACTCTGACTTAAACAATGATGACTGGCTTTCTGGTGGCCGACGGTAAACATGACCTGTGTATGGCTTGTCACGTAACATTCTGTTGAGAACTGCATCTTGTTTTCTCATCACTTCTTCTTCTTTACCAACAATTTTATCAGCATGAGTGGCTGCAAAGATAGCAGGTGGAGACACACAATCAAATACTGAGCCAATGCCTTGAGTACTACTCTTTACTACAGCATTTCCAGTGGACTCTGTGTTGCTAAAATAGAAAAACAAATATTGCGTCACAAATTCCTCAAACTCAATTAGGACGTCCTTGTTTTCTTTGTACCTGACATTTGTAAGTTTCTCTTCAGATTCACTCCTACTCTCATCTGCTAATTGATGATGTTTGGACACAGAACTGACACTGATGGCAGACAAGTGATGCTTGATCCAGTCCTTGTTGTATTTCATGTGATGAAGCTTCACTTGCAAGTGCTGATAATCACCTTCAACATTGAGTCGAACTGATGACTGAGCTTCAGCTTCCAGTGGTATTGACACATCATATACCATGAGATAGACAGAATTGGAAGCCACAAATGGAGCGAAGCTTGAAAACAAGTTTTCTTGTCCACCGTGGTCACACACATGAAGATCCTTTCCAAGAAGCTCCATGTTTCCAGCAGTGCTTATTACAGAGTTACACTAGAAAACGTAGACGTTTAATAAAGTTGAAATAAACTAGATTATACAAGGCAAAGCAAACTATCAAGCCCACCTTCCACAATTCCAAAGAATCCTTCAAATGTACCCATTTATAACTCAAACTGTAAATTTCACGTGGTGACAAAAGCCACCGAATTGATTTGCACGGTTCCAGTTCGTTCTCATTCCAGTCAACCTTCGCAAAATGTAACATATCCTTGCAAGCCTGTATAGAGAAGTACAGAATCCGTTCCACCTCGTGAATAAACCATATTGAAGACTCATAGGCAATGTCGAAACTGAAAAGCAGATAAAGGATATAATTTATCCGGACGTCTCCTAAATTAAAACTGCAACAGAAATCTGTTAGTTTCGTTTGTTGATGAGGATCAGTTCGAGCACTTATAGTGTCCATCAAATGCACTCTCGCATCTTTCATCCATGAGACCACGTCACTCGAATTATGACAGAATAGATACTTTGCCGTGCCACGATGGAACTCCCACGAGCAAAGAATATGCAACACGTGGCGATGGTGGGGGTATCTCGACTGGTGGTGACTTTCACTGTCATGTAAACAGACACAAAATTGCGACATCATGTCAAACCAGTCAAGAGAAAAAGGTTTCTGCACAGAACAAAGAAAGGCGACTGCTTCTGGAGTATCGAAAATAACGGTTTCGCAAAGAGTCTGCCAAATACCACTTGATATCAACCTATTTCCAACTTCCGTGTTACAGTATCTTGTTGGATGCAACATTCGTCTTGGCCTTTGCCTCAACAGCACACCATCTTTGCCGTATCGTAACGATCCGGCAATTTTGAACAATACAGATGCACTCACTTTCTTTAAATACATTATCAGCTGTCTTATCTTCCCATGTTTATGACGTCTATATGTTTTGTTCTTCTCATCTGGTTTTAACTTATCAATCATCTTCTTGACTTCCAGATTCCAACTTAATGCCTTTATCATCCCGGTAAAATATGTCATACTAGAGAAAGCCGTTGCTAAATAACACAAAAATTATAATAAACACACTATAAATTGAAACCAACAAGTAAAGCCGGACGTATACCTTTTATAAGCGAAAAGCGTAAAAATACACATGAAAAACTGAGCAAATGTGTCACTTTATGGTACATTTCACACAAATCTCGACATAAGTCTAGTGGCTGGAACTGCAGAGAAGCATTACATGTATTCATAGCCAGCTCCAACCAAGTTGATGTTTCTACACCTGCTAGCAAAGCATGCTTAGCCAATGAATACGGTCGAGAAGCAAGTTGAAATCGTACATCAGTTAAAAGACAAATTAAGTCCATTTGCTTGCCTGGCAGATGAGACAACATAGATTTCCAAATATCAGTTAGTTTACGTACTAGCTCATCTTGCTGCTGCTTGAAACGTTTCATCATTGTGGACCGCCCCAATGGATATATATTCAAAGTGTAACCTTCTGCTGTCTCGTGCCATTCAACTAAATTGTGTGAAGACAAAGTTGAGACACACAAACTGTATTCATACTTGGCAGATTCACTAAACACACGAAGAAGAACTAGCTTGTCTGGAATGTACAGAAACGATACATATTCAAGAAGAGATGACGCTTTAGGATTGTCTCTTGCCACCAACTCAAGGTCCACATGAAATAGCAGATGAGCATGACTAAAAGACATCATAAAATTTCTCCTATTTTTTACATCTTCGTCACGTTCACTGATATTCAACTCATCAATATCCCTGTCACTCAACCATTTCAAATCAGCAAGTTGAGTCACATTAGCTTCCATAAGCACATCATGTAGCAACAACATCTTAGAACACTCGGAAATTTTTGTAAGTGGCGGTGCTTTGCAGTCTTGTAATTTAATCTTTAGACTCTTTCGATAGACAAATCGAATTGGAGAACGTAAAACAGAAGGTGAACTTAAAGAGAAACTTGTGAGCTGTAAACAGACATAGACAACGTGGTCACTGTTGACACAAAACTACCAGTAATGTGAGTTCAAGTGTTTACATTGTGCATAAGTGCGTTTGCCAAAAGTGATTTCCCCCGTCCGCTCATTCTTTTGATCACCTACATGAAATACACAAAATCAGTTAACACCAAATGTTGCATTTACACTGACAAACAAACACACCACAACACAGGACGTAAACATCTGTGGAGCTTTTTCTCCCCACAGTGTGTTGGATAAAATTGTCAACTCTTTCTTGCGACCACAAAATTGCTTCTCTTCAATTACCTCATTGAGCAACAACACTATACCTAACACACAAGCAAGAGATCACACATATTAGTCTTACAAGTCTTTCCATAGGATTAGCATTTGCTACTGGTAGTGAATTACCACATGCTAAGTTAACCAATTATAGCAATGAGCAAACAATCCAACCAACATACAAGCTTCCAGCAAAATGTAACAAGATCAGACTATTCTAGACTTGGTAAAGCTGCTTGGAAAACATGCATTCAAAATATACAAATGTACAACACCACGTCACAACATTATAGTCTCTTACTCGCAATGACTTTCTTCTTCTTCTGCTCATGATCAATCTGTTTTAGCTCAGCGTTTACTTTCTCTATAGTTGCATTGTCTCCTAGCATCAACCGCTGTGTGTATAGCATCTTACGTGCTCGTTCCTTCTTTGTATGAACCTCCGGTTCTATCATCTCAAGATCACATCTGCTCATGCTGAGATGACCAGCCAAATCATGCCACTTGTCAACCACCATGTCAGACAAATCAAACAGCTGAGCCTTCACTAGCCTAACAACTGCAACCTCTAAAGCATATAAAATATATTTTCACATAACTGGCTGCATATCGATTTGAACACATCACGTACTGATCACAGACTTCTTTTTAGTGATAACTTTTTTCAGAAATGCAGGTGGAGTGGCAGCAGCATAAGCTTCAAAATACACTGGCTTGCAGCTTTCTGTGTGGTAGCCAGATATTACCGTCATCACAACAGGCAATCTAAGACTGAAACTGTGAGTCGCTTGTTCCATGAATGAATGGGCAACTTTATCAATAACGTTGACATCATTATCTGCCATTCGTTGATTCACTTTTGCTATGTCAAGTCTCTCAGCGTCGATGAAGACTGATCCTATTGATGAAAACACAACAGTAAATTTCTTGTCTTCACGTGGAAATTCACTTGAACATTACCAAACAACTCTCCTTCAGTTGCCTTGTATTCCCATCGCTTGCCTCCTGCATATACCAATAGCTTATGCTCTCTCCACATCTTCTCTAGCACCTCATCACTGTCACGTTTGGTCAAACCCAAAAGTTTGGATTCCACAGCTGTAAGAAGTTTTCTCTTAGTGATGCCTTCTTTCTCTAAAATACATTCTAACAGCAGCTCCTTCACATATCGTGGACTGGTACGATATGCTACAGCAAGAAGACATGATGACCACTTGTGACTAAAAAGCGTATTCAGTGCTGCTGAAGAAAGACATTCGTCTAATTCCTTGTAACAAGCATGAAATTGAACCATTTGGTCTTCCTTCCCTAACCCTCCACATTCTGTTGTTGTTCTGCTGTCAAACACAACTGTCCCATATTCTTTTCCTCTGTATTTGTCTTCTTCTCCCGCACAAATGCACGGCATTGTAACCAAACCAACAGCAAAATGTTTTGCCACATCAGGAACAAGCTTCGCAGACTCAATATGACCCGACCCCACCTGAGCTACTACGGCTACATTCAAAGACAAATTATTCCATCCACGACATAAAGGAAAGTTGTAAGGGAGGCCAGTGCAAGCTCCTTCAAACTTGGTTTTTCTTTCATGTTCAAACACGTGATGTGCAGCCTGCAGCTCTGACTCCGAAGCACAACCTAACAGCAAATCCAAAAGACATCGCTTTGCCATCTCAACATCAATGGCCCAACAAACGTAGAAAGAATTAATCAATAAGCTGTTGTTGACTTCGACTTAACTTGTACAATCACCTTCACCTAAATCCATAATTAACAAATTAAACACCATATGCTAAAATCAAATTAATTAACAACACGAAAATGTGCATGCTATGGTACTGTTACAGGATTTAGAGTTTGCAACCCTATCATACTAGATAACTTTAGTCTTTAACTAAACACCATCTGATACATGTTAATTACCTTAACAGACATAAAAATGTGCAAATTGAAAAGACACCTTTTGCACCAATAGTAGAAGATGCACACTCTGAATTCTGTGATACTAGTATACCTTTATTCAATAAATGCCAACGCACCATTTCATGACGTAACAGAACAACCGTGTGCATGTGTACTTCCTAGTGTAGATTGCAGTCCCGGATGCACGTCATCCCACCACCTTGCGGTCATGGCATGTCTCTAGGGACGTCGTAGGCGTCACTAGGCGTTGACTACAGGAAACGACTGTACCGTTGCATCTTAGCTAAATTACCGTGCACTACGCAGACCGCAGTTGACGTAGAAGCATATGACGCATTGCAGCTTCAACTGGGAAGCTGTGTACGCGTTCAAAAGCGAATGATGCGCTACAAGTGCCATTTCTGATCCGCCATTACACTGCGACGCTTCATAACATAGCTAACTGCAATCTCTTACCAACGCTTAATTGACAACAGCCTAGAATCCCAAAGTTGAGAAGTACAAAGGCTCCAGCAAACCGAACCTAGCCTCGACCTCTCACACCCGTCTTGCGCCAATAAACTAGACACTACATAACCCTACAGAGCCGTCGAGACGTCCACATACTGTAAATACGGTAGTACAAGGTGTTGCAGTACGTATACCGATTCATTGTACTACGTGTAGAACACTACTGACTATTCGCCGTAGTCTTGCTCGATCATCCTTGCAGGCAAGCTTGAAGAAGTCTGTACACAATATCCAGACAGCAAGGACACGTTTCGAACAATGTAGACCAACCATAGTTAGGCGTAGGCCTACTAATTAGCCCTACCATTCAAGGCATTTTCGTGGGGGCCCGTAGATACGCGTGAGACTTCGTCTAAATTCCAACCTCCTACAGTAGCAAAACATAAATATAACCGGCTCATCAAGTTTGATACCTCTTCGCAGATCAGTCGGAGCGAGTCGCTGCCAGAATCCAAGCACGTGGTCACGGTGTCACGTGACCAATACCATGTATGGAGAAAACCCGCGAAATATGGTTAGATGAGTACTGTACGTACATAATAATTATAAACCCACATGCGCAAGCAAAGTATTATCTATAATCTATAATACTCTTTATCACAGTACAATGCCAAATCCTGTAAATAGCAGGTCTATAGTATTCGGCGTTGATTAATTAATTAACTAGGTAAAGTTTTGATAGATGATATCAAACTTCATGCTGCAGGTAGGTAATAGCTAAAACATGACAGTACACAACAGATTCATACGCTTTAGCGGCATCTCCAAATACTTCCCTAAATAAAGTAATGTGGATAACATTAGACAGAGATTTGAAAATCAGAACCTGGAAAAAAGTGGGAGCACGTGCCCGTGCCCCCGTGCTTCCTACCCCCACGAATAGGAAGGAATAGTAATCGTCTGTCATAACAGTCTGTCTGTCTGTCTGCTACATATCTACTACAGTGAAACCTGTACTATGTGGGACCCAGGGGTATTGGTCGCTTAGGACAAGTGGTCGTTTAGTAGAGGAAGCCTCGCGCTTCCACACACCTATAGCCCTGCATGCCAGACCACCACGACACGAAACTTACAAAGTCCTAAACGTCTCGTTTCTTGTTTTGTGCAATGTACATACTGTTTTGCGTCCATGTGGTTACAGACTGTTCTAATCAAAGCTAGCTACTGTGACAGGGAAAAGAAACTGGATAGAGTTTGCTGCTGCCTGGCTTCCAAACTCATTTTCTGCACCACACTTTCCAGCTTTGCAACCAATCCAGCATTTTCTGATCATTTTTGATGAGTGAAAACTGGAATAGGTCGTCCACGAGCTCTTCGGCTTGTTTGTAAGTTTGAACTCGAATTTGAGGTGGATCATAATCACCATCATCTTCAGTGTCACTTGTGTCAATGCCATGTTGTCCAGCGTCAACGACATTTGCCTGTCACCTGCCTGCTATCTGCCTCGCTGAAATTCCTTTATCAGACAGCTGAATTATCCTTTACCCAGTCACCTAGGCTGTGTCTCCACTTGTTGCCCTTTAAACATGTTTAACATTAAACATGTTTAAACTCTAAACATGTTTAGTAGACAGCGTCTCCACTTGTCCATTTATTCCGGGCTATTAAAAGAATTATCCGGGACTTTGTTGTACCGCGCGAATTCGTTTCTTGTGCACCAGACAGTCGGAGACCGTCTTCTTGTCGTCTGAAGAACAATCACAGACACAAGTCTCTGTCTTCGCCAAATGGCTCTCTCCTGACACTCTGCATCAGTCTAAGCACTCTCTGACATTGCCTAGTTTTGTCTTCTTCCAATAGTCTCCAAAGAAAGAGAAAGAACAGCGTGAAAGAACTAACATCCACCGTTTTGGAACGCGCGTTTATATCACGTGACTGTTAAACCTAAACCACTTTCGTTAAACTACCTCTGAAACATGTTTAGCAAAAGCTGTTTAGGTTTAGAGTTAAACAGGTTTAACGCCAGTGGAGACGCATTATTCTTAAACATGTTTAGACTTAAACAGGTTGTAAACATGTTTAAGCCCTAGTGGAGACGCGCCCCTAGACTCAGAACGTTTCGCGACATCATGCGGGATACAAGTGTACCGCACGTGTGTCGGCAACACCTCTGAGAGATGACAGCCGTGTTGGAATGTGTAATCAAGACGGAAAAGGTACATTGTGGTCGCTTAGAAGAGGTGTTAATTGCTGTAGGGACTTTGGATTAGCGGTCGTTGGTCGCGTTGGGCAGGTGGTCGCTTAGTACAGTAGCTATTGTATGGGACAACGTTCCGTGCCAGGCAGATGCGGTCGCTAAAGCCAGGTGGTCGCTGAGAGAAGGTGGTCGCTGGTACAGGTTTCACTGTATACCTTCTCTAGATCAATTTACAAAATGAAACTAGAAGCTACTAAAACCCAGGAGTTTTAGTTACAGTCAGCTCCTCTATTAGAAAAAACAACAAAACGTCAATGTCATGAAATCGTCGTAGGGACTCGCATGCATCTACCTAAATAAGCGAGATTTGGAAGAATTAGGGTCTACAGGAAAGTAAAGCACCATTCCAAGAAATCAGCTGATGGCCTCTTACAGAAGCAGTCTTGAATATCTTTGCCTTCTACAGGTCAGATGTTGGACCGTTCGACGTAACAGGCCTGTGGCGAATCAAAACCAATGTGCTATTGTCTAACGCACGCTATGAGAAGGCGTGGTCAACATAACTGCATCACGGAAATTGGGCACAATGATCTAGCAGACAGTCTGATTAACAGCGTGGACAACACGCCGTCTACATGTGCGTCGCATACAAGTTTCCAGACAACTTTTTAGGTTTTTAGAAAACTTTCAAAACGTGCTACGGGCATGACCGTACGTACCGCCGTAGCCGTTCCGCCAGCTCTGCGTAAGAATGTATCTCATCGATCCGCTACGCTATACACGAAATAGCTACACGTAGACAAGTTTGTAGTTGTTGAGCTTGACACCATGCATTCGCGCGCAGTGACGTAGGAAGATGTTTACTAGCGGGGGGAGGGGAGGGACTGTACCGTGGATGTCATCATGAGTAAGTTAGCAAAAACTAACTCGCTTGCCAGACCGTAAACAGATTTGCAGAAGTCAGTAGCACAGAAACTGTCAATTCCTACAGTGAGCGAGGAGGCTACAGCCCCCAGCCCCGGTTCCTACGCTGGTGGCGCGTCAGGGGTCAAACAGCTGGACGAACTTCATGTTGTGATCCTCGATCCACAGCTACAGTTCGTCGGTATCGTCGTTTCCAATAACAACAATATCATCGTCAGACCTAAGAAAAACTCCGTCTAGACCCTCAGAGCCTTACGTAACTTGCTCGTGGCGGACATTGCCTACAGGCCAATTTGCTACAGTTTCAAGCATAGTATGTAGTGGAGTCTTTCAAAGCTACACAAATCTTTCCATGACCGAGGCAGCCGTCCGTGCCTCTGCAGTGTTGTAATCCGCGTGCCTGACACTTCTTGTTGCTTCTTTATTGCTCTGAGCAAGCTCCTTGAGGGTGGAATGAGGGTGCAGGCTGTTGAACACCATGTACGCCTTCGGCACTCAGTAAGCGAAGCTGCACTGCTGTCGTCTCGCTAGCTCTAGACATATACGCAAGCTTACTCTTTAGTTAACAATCCCCTCCTTTGGCATTGTCAAAGATACCGCGCCCTTAGTTAAGCAGCAGGTCTCGATCCTTCATTTAAGATCTACGAATTAACTTTTTCAGTACAGTTAATTAAAGTATTGTCACAGTCCTCATTTTCTGCTTGATTTTGCTGATATATTACGTTCAAAAATAGTGTTTGTCTCACCTAAACAGCGCTTCTGAAACAACTTCAGAACAATATCCAAACGTTGCCTGTGTCTGTCTCGCTGCTCTATATAAGCGGCAAAATATTGTGCACACGTCGCGCACTATAGAACCGATATACGTGATCAATTTGCATGTATGACGCAATCGCTCTAGTCAGTTTGGTTAGTGGTAGCCTCGTCCCCGTGCGCTCACCAAGATCTCTCATACAGCACTCGCGCGCGTCACATGGCTGACATCACATGGCTGACGTCACAGCCTCACTCGTCGGAGCAATAGAAGCGTCTCTCGAATTTTGAGTCATATCACTCTTCACCTTGAGTGGTCCCAGTGACGGATTCGGGAAGCTCATCAGAAGAGTGACCTGTAGTGTTCGGTCGGCATGCAACTCTTCAGTGGCGTGTCCTTGCCCACAAAGTTGGAGAAGCAAACGTGATAACATGAAGGTTCACTCTTCAAAGGTGATAAAAGTAATCGATGCACAATAGAATATATTAGTTAATTCATACTCGGTAGAACAAAATTTTATTTATACTAACAGATTACCACAACGCCAAGTACGCCATAAATGGAAAATTACACGTTGGCTTGCGATCACTTTAGATCTGTGAGATGTCACAATTTAAGACATTGTCTAGTGAAAGTTCAACCCGCGGAAGCGATCTTTCTTCGGGCAATATAGTTGATATTGTAGCGTTGTACGTTGCATGACTCACAAACTGCTTTGCAGACGTTTCATGGCATTGTTTACACGATGATAAATAAGCTCTCTTCAATGGTTAATGCTCTTTACAACCATCTGAGAAGAACTGAAAGGGTCCTTAGGAAGGAAAAAGCAGAAAACGTCACTAACTGAATTTCAAATTTGGCGCTTTTAAAAATTAGGGTTTTGATGATAAGCGTATCTTTTCTCAGTTCACTTCGTACTGCAACAATAGACCGAGTTTATCGACATCAAAGAAACGACTTCATCAGGGCGGGGCGCTGAACGCTGGCTGCGCCGTACAGTTTGTGGCAGTCGATTGCTAGCTCAGGCTATCTTCTAGACTTCTGTTCCTGCAGAATGTTCATTGAACAAAAATCAAACCAAATTAAAAAACACTAAAGTGCTAAGCCCTCGACTGCTAGCCTAGGCAACATGGAACTACGTAGCCTCGTGAAGGCCATGCATCCGCTCGGAGCTTCCTCTTTTTACTTCCGGACGGGAAAAGGGTCTGCTAGAGTTGCTTTGATGTTGTCGTGTTGCCGCTTCACCGATAAACGGTAAAAGTACTATGTGCAATGGTCGTGTAGAGTAGTAAGATGACCTTGGCTAATTACTGATGAAACGCTGTATGCATGTTGTTTTCCAGAGTTAGCTCGTCATGTCTTGTTTCGGTCCAGCCCTGCGTCTAAGCACGTCACATTTGACCAAGCTGGTATGCGTTTCGGCAAAGAAGCGCACCAGAGTGGAAAAATCTTGTCGTTCTCATTCAATTTGTGTTGTCCTGTTCTCATTGTAAAAAGGGGGAGAGGCAGGCTTGCGAGACCATACAGCCGTATAAAGGCGTATAGGAACCGAAGGCACTCCGGATGCGGTCCCAACAGTGCAGGGGTGCCACGCTCACCTTTAGTTTTTGTGCACATTTGCTGACATACAAAGTACGCGGTGCCACCCAATAATCACTTTCCTATATATGCCAGGCCCACTGCAGCCAGTGTCACGGTGATGCGTGTTTCTCCTAGTCACCAGTTTTCTTGCACATATCCTTAAGATAATGATCGATATGTGGGCATCACTGGACAGACGACCTCTTCGCGTGCGGGCTCCGCCCCACTCTAGCTTCCAGCCTGGGCGCGCGTTAAGAGTGCATGCATGTGAAAGAGATTATAGAAACGGACGGACGGACGGACAAACAATGGAATGCAGCGCATGCGCTCATCGTTATCACTGGTGTTAATTAGAGTGCCAATCGATGTGATCATCCCTGGAATTGTAGTCACGCGTGCAGTTTCCTAGTTTTGGGCGTGATCGGTAGATGTAGTGTCATGGCGGTGCAACTTCCTGCCAATTAGCTAAATATTGCAGATGTTTGTGCATGCTTGCTTGTCTAATAAGTGCCAGTACATCTGCAGCTGTTCTTAGTCTAGGCTAGCATGCAGCCGAGGGTTTAGCACTCTAGCTAACGATTCTTGTTAACACCAGTGATAACAATGAGCGCATGCGTTGCATTACAATGGTCCGTTCACAAAGACACTATTGTAACTCTAGCGCATGCGCGCCTTGAAGAAGTACTAAAGTGCTAAATCCTCGGCTGCTAGCTTAGGATACGAAACAGCTGCTGCACACGTATAGAATACTAGCACTTAATTACGAGTAAGCATGCACAACCATCTCATTATTCTGCACTAACTTGGCGCGAGGTGTAGCACCGTCCCAACACCACAGGTCACGCCCAATAGTCTAGCACCTAAAATCGACACAGGCGACGCTGGAGTGCGCCGCTAATAAATTAACCGGAGGAGGGTTACAGTATTGTGTTATTGGATGGGCGGACGGACGACCGGACAACTGAAATGTAGTGCATGCTCTCATTGTTATCGTTGGTTTAATTTAATAATTAGCCATGGCTAACGTGACAAGCACGATTCGAGCATCTGTCTACAACGAATCTAAGTATAGTCTAGACTATCGAAAGTCGGTTGCACGCCGAAAACAAATAATTTTGTATAAACAGGAAATCGCAGTTCCCAGCCTACAATAATAGCTTTGGGACTCTCACAAACCCCACTAAAGAATTCGGGATTCCCCCGAGTCCCTAAAGGTCCCCTACCGTGGGACTCGTACAGATTACAAGTAAACAAACGATTTATGACGAAATACCAAACTGTTCCGTCTACACCCGCTCGACACACGGCGACCTAAAACTAGAAACGCAGTCGCGATATTACACTCGGTTTTTCTAGGCAAGAAAAGAAATGTAGGTGAAGCAAGACGCACTGTGTCTTTCAAATAGGCATGCAGAACAATAACAGAGTGCCTATTTGAGTCGTCTAAAAAACAGGAACCAAATAGTTCCAGCTGAAGACGATCTACAATCGAACTGTAAGCCCTGATACAACAGTTTTGGGAACGAAAAGGCCCCAGATAGAATTCCCCAAACACAGCCCCCAACCATGCAGCAGAAATGCGCTCCAATATTTTTTAGCAGCTGAGGTCTGCTACGTAAATTATGGTTTAGTCCACCACGTAGGTTTCTTGCATGCTAGTGAATTATACAGTACATTGTCAAACGCTGTTCGGACCTCTAGCTAGAGCTAAAAACGTGCAGCTACGTAGCGCCTACGTATACGTACCTATCCGTATCTAGATAGCACTTACTTTACTTGAGAATGCAGCTATCGACAAAGTGCCTTGAACAACGCAGTAATCGCTGGCAGTGTGTGTGTGGAATTTGGCTACCTCGAGTGGCCAGACCTGGAAAGTACTGTCACTCCGGTATGGGCGAATTTTTTTGGGCTCAGTTAAGTAATTAAGTGTGGCCTTAGCTGACATAAACGAAGTGCTGTCTTTTGCGCACCTTTCGGGCAGTAACCTGTACCGTTTATTGAAAGGAGCCCCCAGTTTTGAACGTCGTCTGCTGAACGTTGTTTTCGGCACAAATCGACTTCAAATAAATTGAATGGCAGGTAAAGATAATTATAATTTACTTTTTTGCGGTTAATTAAACAAATTTCATTTTCAAAAAATCTTGTTTTGGGTCCAACTGGATTGATCAAATTATGCGTCAATATTGCATGGCACTACTGTTGCATGCACTGCATACATCAAATCGTGTACTATTTATTGCCAATTTATTTCCTGTATAAATTAAATAATATGCAATTATTAATAATAATACAATTAGAAAAGTGGAAAGTACTCAGGTATAGTTTAATTCTATTTCACAACTACTACTACAAAAAATTTATTAAGATAAACAATATACAATTAAAATGACAGCATATGATGTGTGTGTACACAATATCTATTTGGTATAAACACTTGCATGAAATAATGTACTTTAATTAAGTTAGCTAAGCTAATGACTCTTACATATGAAGTTATAATATGGTATCAGTTATTGTGTCGTTGACACTATTATATTTCAAACTACACACTATGGCATTGGTTGTTATAAGGCTGGTGACATGATGACAGTTATAATTACTATTAGTATACTGTGGTGTGTGTAGTGTGTGTGTGTGTGTGTGTGTGTGTGTGTGTGTGTGTGTGTGTGTGTGTGTGTTTGTTTGTTTGTGTGTGTGTTTGTGTGTGTGTGTGTGTGTGTGTGTGTGTGTGTGTGTGTGTGCGCGCGCATGCGTGCGTGCGTTTGAACAACAAATATTTGTTTAGAAATATCAACAATTAGATTTGTTGTTGTGCCAACTATTACATACACAGCAGAGTTTACTATAGATAATAAGAAGTAATTGTGTTATGCTACTTTGTACAGTAATGAAATATTTTTGACATTAACATGTACAAACCAAGAAAGATGACATCTGTCTGTTTTGGTGATTTCAATAAACTATTGATGGCTCAACTTCGCCTCAGGTGATAACCCCGCCCCTCATGCAGGTAAAGCCATATAACACGTTAACTAATCATCTTGATAAGTAACTTATGCCACGGTCACGTGACATGTATGTATAAGTGAGTACAATAATAACTGGAAGTAACTTATTGCACACTTGCCGTGCAACAGGTCATATTCATATACACCACCTCAATATGCCCTCGTGACTGGTTGCACGTCACGTGAACATGGTATAAGTCCCTTTACTTAGTTTGCCAGTTGTATTTAGCAGTTGGTCAGAGTGAACTGTACTTAGTCTTGCTTGCTATTGTATCTAACTTCATTTATGAAAATATATGGAAAGACAGACAGACAGACAGACAGACAGACAGACAGACAGGCAAACAGACAGTAGACAGTAGGACAGACAAACAAAATTTAACATAAAGTAGAGCATTGTGCTGGCCATGCAACCGAGACAATGATTTTGTCGATTCCCAGACTAAATGATCTTGGCTCTATATAAAGAAATGTTGGTTATTTTCTCAGCAACATATAGCAGAAGTGTTTCTCAAGAACTAGCAACCATTTGTATTTCCATTAGTAGCAATGAGAGAGTTGGCTCCATCATACTGCATAAGCTGTCCCACGCTACTAGTGTCACCTCACCATTCTCGACAGTTTTGCCTTTTCCAAGCGACTCTCGTGCTGTCTACTCGTTGCTTTTGCCAGTAAAGACTATTAACGTTTGGAATACAAAATCAAGTTACCAAACTAGCTCAAAAGTGTACTAAATTATGAATGAGCTGAAACTCGTAAAAACGAATCTTCTTTATGAGAGTGCAGAAGGAATGTACAGATACAGTGGTTTAAACTTTTGACCCCAGTCACTGTATGTAGATACCACACATACTGCAACAAAAAAGGAACAGAGAACAAACAAAACCAAAATCACAAGTACACATGTACTATGTACTTGTCGTCAATAGTTTATTGAAATCACCGAAACAGACAGATGTCATCTTCCTTGGTTTGTACATGCTAATGTAAAAAATTATTTCATTACTGTACAAAGTAGCATAACACAATTATTTCTTATTATAGAAAAACTCTGCTGTGTATTAGTTGGCACAACAACAAATCTAACTCTTGGTATCTACAAATATTTGCTGTTCACACACACATTACATTACATTGTCCGCTACTCGTGTACGAGTTCACGACTTCTCTATTGATTAGAATTCAACCATCGCTTGTGTGCATGTTCATGGGCATAGAGGCCAATACGAGAATGACAATCGCGATGACAGATGGCGCATACATATTGACTTGTAATTACTCCTTGAGCCATTTGCTGATGTATGTGTCGTCGTTCTTCTAATTTTTTCATTCTCTCATCCTCAAACTTCTTCAGACCAGATGACACTTTCTTCCTTCAAACCAAACAATCAGACGCCAGTGGTTCCCAATTGTCCTGACTGATGACCATATTTTGCAGATGATGACGCAGCATGTCTTTATATCTAAGTTTTTGACCACCAGTTCTTCTCTTGCCATTTTAACAACTGTCCAAAGAACACTTGCTTTGGTACCTTTATGTCGTTCATTGTTGTGACATGACCAACCCATTGTAGTTGTTGTTTTGTTATCATACATTCAATCCCTGTCATACCAGATCGTTCCAGAACCTCACTATTTGACATTCTTTCACTCCAATGAATTCTCAAGATACGACGCAGACTACGAAGATGGAATTTTTCAAGTTCTTTAATGTTTCTCCTGTCAAGAGTCCATGATTGTGACCCATATAAAAGAGTTGTAAGAATGACTGCCTTGTATACTTTGATTTTAGTTTTTACTTTGATACCTCTTTGACTCTACAGCCTCTTTTGAAGTGCACCATATGATCTGTCTATGTGGTCTAGCAGGTCCTGGTGGTTCTTCTGCTACTGCAACTACCTCCTCTGCCTCTAACAATCCTGTGGTATCTGCTGCTATATCTTCTACCAAGATGTGAATGACATCTGGTTCTTGATTGACCCATTCTCCTGGATTGCTGCCTTGCTGCTCATGTTCCTCGGTCTCCTGATCTGCTGGTAATTCCACTTCTCGAGCTGTTCTGTAGAACACCTTCAGTCTGTTACTGTGAACACGTTTTCTCTTTCTCTTTTCTCCTCCCACCTTTTGAATCTCGTAGTTATTCCGGCCTACTTGCCTCATGACTTGATACGGTGTAGCAGCGGATTTGTTCCGGCCGCGGATTTGTTCGACGTAGGGTGCGCTGCGGATTTGTTCCAGGGGCTCCTATTGCTTTATGGAGCCACACCCTACAGAAAAAACACCTAACGCGCGCATGAAGTTACTACTCTAGTCGGGACCCCCTTTCAGAGATTTCTATCCATTGTTAACAATGGCACCGATGAATAGGATTGACACTAAAACAGTGAACAATGCGATGTACAAAATGACGACCTTAGTCCTAGGTGAAAGATATCGAACGCGCGTTATCCGGGACCTCGCTCCCACACCAGCTGCTGTCACAAGTCTAACGTGCGTTATGTGATGAGACACCGGCGACTACAGAGGTAATTAGGAATCATCAAGAGCGTTTACCGAAATTCTATTGTTGTGCCTACATTCTGTACACTCTTACTTAGGTTAAAACAAACCATCGTCTAATTAGCTGGTAGAAGATAGATGCAGAATGAGGATTTATCATTTGCTTATTGCTCCTGCACAGGGATCTGGTAAGCAACTCTTCGGATTGCACGTTTACTCAACATCCCAAACCTTTAGTGACTTAATTTCTAGAAAGTTTGCACAATTTTACTTGTACAAGAATTCGTTTGCTGTGGTATAGTCAATCCCGTACTTCCTCATAATAGCATGATTGGCAGCCTGCACAAACAGTTAGTGTAGAAAATTACTTGTGACAGTAGGTTTCTACTTTTTACCTCTGGAAATGAGACAGACATGACATAGGACATTCTTGTTAGTGAGGCTTCTTCTTGTCCCATTACAGAGTCTAACAATTTGTAGATCTCAAAGCATACACCACTTACCTGTGCATGCAATATACACTGTTAGAAGGTTTATATACAGTAGTTCACCATGATTACATTGTCGTCACACTCTGACCATCTCTCTCGCAGCCACATCATTTTAGTCCGCTCACGAGACTGTTTTCCCTTGACGAATAGGTCATGTCTTTCAGAAAAAACTTTTCCGAGGTAGATATCACAAATTGTATCCTGTAGATACAGCATATATTGTACCATGCATTATCTGTTCTAAAGAAAGACATTATTTTCTTTCCTTGAACTTTGGTAGCAGCTGTTGGAATTCTTGTATAGTGAATGACATTGATTGTTTTCTTATTGTTTTGCATTGCTGGACCTTTTTACACAAACTGTATACTAGACTAGCTCATGTAACAGTTTATACCATACGTTAGCAGTGTCTGTAAGATCCACTATCTCTTTAGTTGATGACAGTTGTAGACTGTCAGACTTTCTTTGTACGTGCCTGAAGTGGGTGTACATGCAACATAAGAGTATCATTTTATTACAACATATAAAGTTTCTTAGGCTAAAACAATTATAGTACTAGCTGCTACCTTTTCTTTGCTGGAGATTCAATTTCTGCATGTTGCAGAAGTCTGTAAGCAAACCAAGATCGGATTTCAATGATGTTTTTCTAAATTACAATGGTCATAAACAGCAATCTTAAAATACAATCCATTATCTTTAGTTAACCTCGCTGATAGATTTAATGACAGAACTTCCTAGTGCCTCGTTTCTCATATACTGTAAGAAATCGGGTCATTTTTAATTAGCCTTGCACCCACAGACTGATAAGTGACATACCAACAAGGAATATACACCACAACTGGAAGAGTCTAGCTGCTGTGGAGCATCCTGAATAAGCCACAGTATTATTTTAATGCAACACAATATTGACACATAATATAAGGTTACTTGTGATGTCACAACAACATCTTTCCAATCATCTTCTAAAAAGCTTGTCTTTAATTCATTGGCTTCATACGTCAACCAATCCCTGTGAAGAATACGGGTATTGATACTTCATGTTACAACAATAGAACTGTTTCTTTAAATTAACCTGATCTTCTTGAAAACTCCTGGGGATCTTACCATGAGAGGGTCATAATATTTTATTGTTTTTTTTTTCATGTCAATCACCTGAAACAACTTTTCATTGTGAGATAGTTGCAAGCATAATGTTGCACAACTTACACTGCAGCACCAGTGTTTTCTGATATTCCAGTGAATGCATGGGGATCAACAAAAAATCATAGTTGAAAATGTTACCCTACCACAATAATAACATTTAAATATTATACATAAAAGACAATCATCACTTTGTAAATGTGGAATTGTAGGGTTAGGACTTCTACTTCTTGGTATGAATCTCTCAGTCTGGGATTGTGATCACATACAGCTTGTAGATGATCTATTGCCTCCAAAGTCTGCATATGCAGTATTGGCTATACCTTTGTGGTGGGCATTTCAGAATCTAATGGAACAGTTATCAGTAAAACTTTTAGTTTTTAGCGCAACAATGATTTTGACTAAAATACTACGTGAAGTAGCGGATGGTACACCTATTTCTGTGTAATCGTCTTTAGTTGTAGGGGGTTGGATATGGAAATATGTAATAAATCTAAAAATTTATAACACACACACACACACACACACACACACACACACACACACACACACACACACACAGCGGTACCACTAATACCAACACCAGTACCTACACCACCAACACCAACAGCATGGCCACCACCATGATCACTTTTCTACAGATTCTCTTACAAAGTGTCTTTTAGTCCATCTTGTGACTGATTGGGGACCCTGGTTAGCAATCTTGACAAAGAAGTAAGTGCTCAATGCTTTGACAAATTTGCCCTGCAAAGCAGCAGTGCATCTATTAGTTATGACTCAGTCATGATATTATTTCATTGAACTTTAATGTACCTTTTGCTGCGCATCAGTCTCCCATAAATTTGAGAGAGCATTAATGAGCTATAAAAAGAAAATTAATGTTACTCTGAACTTAGTCTGATCGTGTAGAAGTGATCATACAGTGTCATTTAACCAACGGTTTGGTTGAAGTCTTAAAAGGTCACGAAACTTTACTTCTCCGGTGACTGAATACATGAATGGTGTGTCATCATCAATTCTTTGGAATGCGGTGCTCATCTATACATAATACAAGGAAGTGCACAGAAATCTCAGTCATAGGTATTGTTTGCAAAATTGCAAGAGAACCATGTGCTCAATGTCCAGCTTGTCCTGCCTGGTTAAGTGAAAAAATAAATCATGTTTCTGGTCACTTGGAGGACTTTCTACACACGATTAATCAGACAGTCAATTTGTAGACAACTCTTTTATTCGATGACAGATGTACCAATATTGCTATTTTCTAGAACTTCAAATGTTTGAATGGCAGGTATGTTCACTAGGCTACCTATGGTTAAAGCAGCTAACGTTAGTTTGTAGTTAGTGCTTAGATTTTGTAGAGCAATGACCCATTGTGTCTGTAGATGTTGATACTGAATGCATGTTGTCAACATCTGTGTTACCTGTGGTCAACAACTTCAATAAGCGATTAACAAGTCAGTGCACCGACTACAATGGTATTACTACCTTTTTCTATGATGTCCAGGCTCTCATAATGATTTTCTGCATAATGGGCGAGAAGCAATGGCATATCATGGACAGCTGCATGATTGTTTGGTTCGATGACAACATCAAAGCAATCAGCAGTGCCAGATGCACTTCTGACTATTCTTATGTCATAAGACAACACTGTTGCCAGTGCTAGTACTGTAATGTGATGTGGTCTCCCCATGATCCATCCTTTTTTAGAGTGGCCAAATATTGACACCAGTCCCCACCAGTGACAAAGTGGCTCATGTCCAGTGGTTGACCATGTGAATCCTGTGCAAACAAATTTAAATTGTCAACTTTCCAATACTGATGGAAATGGTTTACAGTAAATGGACAATTTGTAAGGTGCTTCACTGTGAGAGCTCGTAGTTCCCTGTAGTTGTACTTTTGTTTGGCTCCTACTCTTTGAAGCTGGTCTGATACAGCATGAAAGAGACAGTTCCCATCAGGAGGTGTCGTCCCTCTTAGTTTGAGGCCAGACACTTGTAGTCTTTCAGAAAGAAGCTGTTTATTGTCACATGTTGCTTTATTGTCTGAAGATGATTGCGTAGAAGCAATCTGAATGTTCAACAGAAAGCTGGTTGCTTTTGAGTCTAGTGACACAAATGTAATATATAATGCAAACATACATACATACATACATACATACATACATACATACCTATCTATACCTACATACATATAAATTTTTTGTTGTTGTTACAAGAGCCTCTAGGGCCCAGGTTATGTACAGTCACTATGCACTTGCTGCGATGTAACTGTAGAACCAACAGTCACTATCTGTACTTGCTATGATGTAAGTAACTCTAGTACCAGCAGTCACTATGTACTTGCTACAATGAGCGATAGTCACTCTGTACTTGTTTATATACGTACATACATATGTACATACATGCATACATACATACATACAGTTTAATTAAGGAAAGTTGATACTGCTTAGATTGCTCCCCTGCTGTCCCAGACAAATTTCCTTGGCATAATTATTACAATAAGTAATTATGCACACCACGAGTACACTGTAGGTTCTGAGTTTCCTAGTTTCTTGGCTTGATTGCCGCTGGCTCTGCATGTGTTGTATTGTAATATCGTTAGGATTTTCTAGACAATCATCACATCAAATGTATCTTTGAACAGACAAGTTTTTGTATGCCCTACCTGAATGATTGGTAACCACACTTGAATGCTCTGAAAGAAAAGCGATCATGTAATGTAAATTTCAGTATAATTTTGAGAGCAAAATCTTTTACTCACTGATGTAAATTTACTGTCTGAAACACAGTACATGTACCAAATTTCTTTCTTGTTTCAAAAATATTGCTATTAATTTACCAAACGTAAGTGCTTATGGTGATACAGTGTGCAATATTATCATATTCTGCATTGTCAGAAGAAAGTATGTTCTATTATCGCAGTTAATTAATTAGTTAGTTTCACACATGGAGATGGTACATTTCAATGTACTAACATGTCTTTTGTAAAGTAGACATAATGCTCTTTTCCCACAAACAAATGAGATATACCTGATGGTACAGATGGTTGGCTTAGCTCATGTCGTTGATGGAACGGTTTAAGTCTCGTGGCATTGTATAGGGTTTTACATATAGCATCATTCTGCTTTCTCACATAATATCTGCCTTTGCCAGCTCTCTCGGCAATCTCATATGGGCCTTTCCAACTCTGCTCATACTTGCTTCCTTTACGAGAAAATTTTTTGTGTTCTGTAGTAGAACATTGTCACCAACCTGCTCACACATCAACATTATTTATTAAACCATAACGTTTCTGAATGAAGGATTGCATTAACAAATCACCTTGTATTCTTCTTTTTTATGTCTGGCGTCATACTGTTTTTGTGCTTCTAAGATGTTTTTCTTCACGTTGGTGTCCACCATCTTTCGCAATTGGACCATTTGTTGTACAGACAAATCAAGTTCATCATCAGTAACAGTGAAAGCCATGACATCATCTGTGATTTCTAAGGCAGAAAAGGAAAATGTTTGCATTCTAAAAGTCTGTATGACTATGGAAAAAACACTACAAGGCATAAAACACAGAACCCTTAATTAGTGCAAAATGACTCTGAACAAAGGTACATAACATACAATAGACAGCCGAAACTAAAAAAAATTAATTGGAGTCACTGCATGATTACATATAAATAGTGATCAGAAAAGTGTCTTAGCGTCCTCCGAAAACTATACTAGGAATTGCTATTGGTAGAAGCTATCTTGATATAGCTTCTGCCTTGTGTGACAATCAGATCAGAAATAGAATTACTGAGTCTACCAGGTATGTTCAGGCTTTCTAGTAATGAGAGTGAACAATAGACATGGTGAATCTGATGTAATGAGTACTAGTCAATACGACTAAGCTCAATTCTGACTTTGTGTCTCCATAAACCAATTTCTGCTGTACAAGAGCAACCTCATATAGCACATCTAGATGTAATTGTCACTCATTGATTACACTACGCTTTTTGCTTTTCCTCTCTTGTTGTAATGCTTATATACATGAGTTTGTCTCAAAGTACTTGGCTGAGGTTTTTTGCAGTAAGATACCCATAGACATACATACTGCAAGTACATAGATTTTGGTACACATACATTTTTGGTTACAAGCGCCTGCATGGTCTATGATTATATACACAGAGAAACAGAAAGAATTACAGAAATTTTGCTGAAAACCTTTCAAATAGTTATGAAAAGCGATGCAACTGCAATTTTTGTCTGAGAGAGTAGCAAATGTCTTTTGTCATTAGCGTCATGTACCTACATACATACATACATACATGCATACATACACAGTTCTTACCTTTTGGCTTTGCTAGCAGATCAACAGGAAGTCTTGCGTCTCGTCCATAAAGGAGGAAAAATGGCGAATATTTTGATGATGATTGTTTGCTGGTATTATATGCAAACAATACCGAGTCCAAGTACTTGAACCAGTCACCCTGGTTCTCTCCAACCTTCTTCAGAAGGGATCTTTGTAGCGTCTGATTGAATTTCTCAATCAGGACGTTGGTTTGGGGATGGTAGGCTGTTGAAATTAGATGGTTGACTCCTGTTGTTTCAAACAATTTGTGGTTGAGGCAATTGACAAATTCCCTGCCTTGGTCTGACATAACAAGCACGGGCAGTCCGTGTCGGCAAAACAAAGTTGTAAGGAATTGTGCAACTTCTACAGCAGACTTAGTGTACAATGCAGCAGCTTCTGCCCATTTTGTATAGTAGTCCATACGAGTAATGATGTATCTAAAAACACGTATTAATGTGTGTGTTCGTGTGTGTGTGTGTGTGTGTGTGTGTGTGTGTGTGTGTGTGTGTGTGTGTGTGTGTGTGTGTGTGGTGTGTGTGTGTGTTTGTGTGTGTGTGTGTTGTGTGTGTGTGTGTGTGTGTGTGTGTGTGTGTGTGTGTGTGTGTGTGTGTGTGTGTGTGTGTGTGTGTGTGTGTGTGTGTGTGTGTGTGTGTGTGTGTGTGTGTGTGTGTGTGTGTGTGTGTGTGTGTGTGTGTGTGTGTGTGTGTGTGTGTGTGTGTGTGTGTGTTAATTGTTGCACAATGTGTAAATGCATGAATGTGACTCAGATCTCACTTGTGCCCAGTAGGTGTTGCAGGCAGTGGACCCACAAGATCTACCCCAATTCGATGCCAAGCACTCTTCACTGGGATGGAAGTAAGCTCTGAGGAAGTTTTAGAAAACTTTGGATTTGCCTAGAATAGATCAATAAGAGCTGATAACATTAAACATGCAGCTGTTGTAGATCATAGTCGTTTGACAAGGACGTACTCTACTTATAATTTATTATGTGTCGTTATGCCCGTCCATAATGGGCAAATGGAGTCTTTACCCCCATCTGGGTGCCCACCAACACAGCAGGTGAGCTCATCAGGGTACATGTTTCTGTGTAGTCCACACGGCAATGACTGGCCAATTCGATATAGATTGCAGACATTACAATGACCGCGAACTCAATACAGCACGCCTAGTGGATATTAATTAATGACCACCAGGAAAGCACTGAATATCATCGTCAATGGACCGTTCGTCAGACCACAGAAACTCCCCAACGACTGAAACGAGTCATAGTCTCATGGAAAAGCTAGAGAAACATGAGAAGAAAGACAGACAAGTTTCATAATTTACTGTCGTCACTGGGGTTTGAACCCCAAACCATGGAGTGGTATAGCCATTGTCGCTAACCACTAAGCCATTATCATTATTATTATTGTCGTGCTCAACCAGATCAGTCTGGTTTGTAAAGTCTATTACAAGTACCGGAAGCAAACCCTGCTTCAGAAGTACTTAGACCATCACGGCTGTCTAGAAAGAAGACATGACTTTACGAAGGATCCGAGTAGATCTCAGAAGCACTGTTTTCTGTAAGTGCTGCAGGTTGTGATGACCTGGAATAATGTCCAGCCACCGTGCAATACCTGCGTGCACTGTGGCCAAAGCTCCCAACACCACCGGAACCACCAGTGTTCGACAATGTCACATGCGGCTTATCTCCACTCGCAAGTCGCTGTCCTTCGCCAACTTCTCAGCATGTTTCTTGCCAATGTTGCCATCAGCAGGACAGCTGATATCAATAAGAAGACAAGTGTTTGTCTTCCTATTTCTGAGACAGATGTCTGGACGATTGGCTTTGATCTTCCTGGCAGTGGGGATGGTGGTATCCCACATCATAGTAATGTCATCCGTCTCCACAAGCCTATCAGGATGATGCCGGTACCATCTGCTCTCCACCGGAACCCCAAAATGGCGACAAACGTCCCAGTGAATGATGGATGCCACCTGATTGTGTCGATCAGTGAAGTCCGTCGGTGCCAAAGCACTACAGCCTGCCACAATGTGGTCGACTGTTTCCAGGCCTACACTGCACATGCGGCAAGTAGGACTGACATCACGATGTAGAATCTTGCGCTCATAGTACCGAGTCCGAAGAGCTTGGTCTTGAGCAGCAACAACCAGTCCCTCAGTTGCAGCAGGAAGATTCGCTGCCTTTAGCCATCCGTAGGTCTCTTTCATGTCCACAGGCGGTTGCTCAGTGAGACGACGATACTGCCCGTGCATAGGCTTCCCGCTCCAGGACCGCACACGAAGAGAACTGCAACACGTACGGTAATGTCTCGCATCTGTTTCAGGTGCTTGCTCGAAGCCACCTTCAACCGAGATGGATGCATTCCTGTGTAAGCTCTGCGACTTGTCGTCCGAAGCAAGACTCCTTCGCAGCTGTGCAGTAAACCGACAAGCCATGCGCTTGATGGAGTGTGAAGATTTTCCAGAGTCACACTCCCGTATCATCTGCATGAAAGGATCAGAACTGTCAGCAAGGTAACAGTTCAGCCTCACAATACAAGATTGATATGTCGACTCAATCTGTTATTATTATTATTGTGTCGTTATGCCCCTCCATAATGGGCAAGTGGGGTCTTTACCCCCATCTGGGCGCCCACCAACCCGGCAGGTGAGCCCAGCGGGGTACATGTTTTCGTGTAGTCCATACGGCGATCAATGACTAGCCAATTCGATATAGATTGCAGGCATTACGGTGACCGCGTACTCGATACAGCACGCCCAGTGGATATCAACGACCACCAGGAAAGCACCGGACGTCATCGTCAACGGACCGTTCGCCAGACCACAGAAACTCCCCAACGACTGAAACGAGTCATATATTATTATTATTATTATTATTATTATTATTATTGTTATTGTTATTATGTAGATTCCAGGTATTTTTGCTAAGTTTGAGTTGTCCTACCTTTTGACATGTCTCACACGTCTTGATGTACTGGTCAATGTCTTCATAAATGGCATGCCAAAAATACCTGGAGTATACTTTTTCGCGGGTTTTGTCTCTGCCAAAGTGACAGCCTCCCATGTGATTGTTATGGATCGACTGAAGAATCTGCTCCCTTAACTCCTTGTTTTGAATCCACTGTCTCTTGATCTTTTTACTCTCACTGTTGCTTTCGGAGTAGTACAGACCACCACACCATTGTGCAGGGTCACCCTCTCACTATAGTGACCTTCCGTATGGCTCTTTTTCTGCTTTCTGTAGCACCTTGTACATACCTTCCAATATGGGATTCACTCAAGTACCTAACCGCTTCTTGGTACGTAATAGGATTTCTATTTGACATGATGAATTTCGACAAGTGTACACAATCTGAATGCTTGAATTTAGCTCAAAGTCAGGGCTATAGCTGGTCAAATTGAAATATCATTAGCTCTAATTAAGTTATAGTTATCATTGTCAGAGCAGTGGTGACACATACTTCTTCTTTGCTAGCTGAAGACGTCTTTTCTTAGCTATTCTAGTGACCCACCACAACAACTTTGTTTAGAGTATAGGCAATTAAATGGAAGTGTTCTGTGCTCAAATAAATCATTTAACATATAATATAGGTAATTGGCTCATTCTTTACTTTTTTTTGTACACAAAGTGCGTGTTGCCATGCTGTGGAGCTAGTTACAGCGGTTGTACAGGTCACGTGGAGGTAGATAGATAATACATCCATTGTCATAGCAACAGAATATACCCTGGGTATATTTTAGAGTAAACATCAGGCTTGAATACAATACACTAAATACCATTTAGTCTATTAGCATCTTTTCCTTATACAAACTTTCACAAGCCAGTAGCTACCAAACATACACAATACACTTACGGCAGTCACATAACACCTATTACCTCTACTCATTATATCAGCAAGGTTACAAGCACAAACAAGTTATTTATTTATTGCTTGTTGCCCATGTAGAATGTAAAGCTGCTGATACAAACTTCTATTATGTAAATCTTTTCTAAAAATTAATAAGTAATATCAATTTATTTATCTTAATAATAAGGTTCTTTAGGTCTATCTTCAAGTGTAGATCAGTACAGCATAATTGTGAAATCTTTAGGTAGTCTGTATACTGTTGAATTTTAGTATACGTACTTTCTAATCTAATTCTCCTCGTTTAATTAAAACAACTTTTAAATCTAAGACAACTGAATGCATATGGCATCATTTTGCAATATATACAGTGCACCAATTCTGTGAAATCAGTTGATAAGCATGTGCATATCTGATCATGCACTACTTCTGCAAATGTGCAGTTTCTGAAGCAAGACTGCACATAGAAACTTCTACTGGCCATGCTAGTCTTTTGAAAGAGTTCCAATAGTTAATATTAATATGTTGATCTATAATAGTTATGCATCTCACTTTAGCTGCAAAATGCTAATGAATTACAATGTATCCAAGTGGCTGGCAGAGATGGCACCTAATCAAGATGCTTTGATCTGATTCAAATTGTTTTCTATTGATGATATGAGTTGTTCTACGCAAATATTAATTAAGTTTGAAGGGAATTGAATGTACTTGTAATACCAGCTCCGATTTGCCGCTGATCACTACTTCTCCAACCATTTACTTTCTGCAGTAAACTGCACATACAAACTTAACTGATGTCACTGATCGTGTTAACGTTTTGAAATAGTTTCAATTATTTATATATGTATCTCTTTATTTAATATAATTAGTTGCAATTGGTTGCAAAATGCCAATAAATTCGAAGTCTTCACAAACAATAATTTATATCATTTCTATCAATAATTTATATAATATTTCTGTTGCTGGTATATATTGTTTAATTAATTAAATTGAGTTTTAGTATGCACATATCTAATCACCACTTGTGCAAATGTGTGTATACGAGAAATAACTTTTCATGCAAACTTCTACAGACCGTTATAGTTTTAAAAGGTAAAATATTTGATATTAATAATTTAACGCTACAACTTTACTAGTAGTATCTAGCTGCAATATACTGTATATGTGCTCTAAAATTTTTAGAACAGTAAAAATGCCAGTCTATCTGTATGAGCAACAGCATGTAAGTCTATACATCATACATTTGTCTTCACTACACATAGCTAGACTATACAGGCCATAATTGTTACAGTTTGAAAGTATAAATCAATGCTTGTATACATTCTTGGTAAGAACTTGGAATATCTTGCTGTTCTTAGACGTTCAGCATTTCTTGATGGCATCTGTTAACTCAAGAGTAACTAGAACAAGTCAAAAAATCATGTCGTTCAGTTAGATTCCATTAATTAACCTCTTCACACATGCCCAACCAACATTTCAGTAAAGTTGACAAAGATCTTGGGGTTCTACATGGCAAGAAATTACGGAACAACTTGTGTAAACCAAGTGAGCTAAATCACAAAACAAACTAGAAATAAGTCAGTACAAGAATACAAACTAAAACTACCTTGTACCGTCTACATATACTACAAAATCAAGCCAAGATCTTGGCAGCTGCGGTGGTCTTCCAGGATCTTCCAAGATCTTGAGGTGTAAACACTCTGCTGCATGCGCAAAGACGAACAGACGACAGTTTGCTTCTGTATGTACTTTATACAGTAAGAAAATAGACTCTCCTTGTAACCATTGCCTAAAACAATATATATTTCTTGTGATTTCTTGACCACACCCTTAATGCATCCAATACTCTTGTACCGATTAGGAAAACAAACAAAACGTTTTTATTATTATTGTTATTGTTATTATATTATTGTTGTTGTTGTTAAACATGACAAATCAAAAGAACACAACAACTTTATTGATATCATACTAAGAATAAGCCAACCATACTACAACCAATTTAAAAAGAAAATTACTATTATTATCATATTATCATACCACCAAATATTTATCTCAACTCACAGCAGCAGAGAATCTATCAACTCCACTGCATTATTGCATCAAACAGCTCATGCCAGCAGCTCACATATGCCCAACATAATTAAACACTCAGTTCAGTAATGTACCTCAGTAACCTGGGTTAGTATATAGAGTTAATAATAACACATAAACTTTCAAATGATCAACAAATTAGACAATTCTATATTCATTCACTCAACTGCATTAGATTGTCAATTAATTAATTAAAGCATGAAGGTACACACAAGACATTTTATGCACATGCAGATCTAAACTAACTGCTACAACAGTATATTATAGCCTAAAACACAAGCAGAAGACTACAAACGAATTTCTATTCAAAATCACTGCATGCGGTAAACCAAAAATACCAAACTATTACTAAAGGTCTACACATTTGATTTTTCAAAAGCGTCAAAAACATGTCTAGATACTCATTCCATACCTTTCACTGTCATAGCCTGCCGTACGTCTATTCACACTAGATAATTATCTAGTGAATTAATTAATTATCTAGTGATCGGAGAGTACAAGTCACGGCTAGATCGGGACAGTTTACAGCTGTAGGTTGTTGCGTAGACTACAAAGAAGCCTATGAAGCCTGTACAAGCTTTAGCATGGCCAAAGGAACAGAAATAAATGTTTGACATGTAATACGCATGCGCTAAACAATTTCTAGGCGTCGGCAATTCTACCCCGCCCGGAACAAATCCGCGGAAGAAGACAACGTAAAACAGCGTCTGGAAATCCAAGGGACAACATGTGCGCAAGCGTACGCTTGCGCATTTGATCAACCGGAACAAATCCGCGGCAGGAACAAATCCGTTGGTACAACGGTCCTTGGTAAGAGCAGTGCAACTTCGAAACAGTACCTCTCGTCAATGCTGGACTATGCAGCAACACAAATCACCTTCTTTATATTGAGCTCCTTCACTTCCACCTTATTGACACCTTCCTGTGTTGTCTCTCTTGAGCTGCAGTGACCTCTTCATCTACAATATCTCTAGATTGTCTCAGGTTTCTTTTTAACTTGCTCAAGTACTCATCTGTTGCATCAGGCGAAGGGAGTCGCTGATCCAGTTCTGTATCCACTGGCAACCGTGCTGTTCTTCCAAACAATACTTCATAAGGATTGTACCCAGTAGAACTCTGTGCTGAAGAGCGATATGCAAACAATACAGTTGCTATCCACTCGTCCCAATCCTTCTGATGGGTGTCTACATACTTGGACAGAGACTCTACCAAAGTCCTGTTCATTCGTTCAACAAGCCCATCCCCTTCTGGATGATATGCTGTGGTTCTTGACTTACGAATTCCAAAAAGTTTGCATACTTCACGAACAAGAGCGCTCTCAAAATTGCGTCCTTGGTCAGTATGCAGAACTATGGGCATCCCAAATCGCGTGATGACCTCATTTACCAAGGTCTCTGCTGTTGTCTTTGCCGTTTGATCTTGTAACGGAAATGTTTCGGCCCACTTGGTGAAGTAGTCTGCAACAACCTAAATGTACTTGTTGCCTTGTTCTGTTGTTGATAAAGGTCATAGAAAGTCCATCGCAAGCATTTCAAATGGTCCTCCAACTGGAACAGTCTGCAAAGCTGCTTTAGCTTTCTTTGCTGGCATCTTCCTTTGCTGACACTTTACACAAGTTGCTACAAAGCTCTCAACTGCACGTGTGTAGCGTGGCCACCAAAACCGTTCCGCAACTCTATTAAGCGTTTCTCCACTCCAAAGTGGCCGCCATTGTTATGCAACTTTGCTAAAACTTCAGGTACCATAGAGTCAGGCACTACCACCAACTGTCATTCTTCTTGTCCTTCCGCTGGTCCCACTCCCAAATCGATATAAGACTCTATCATCCAACGCTAGCTGATGCCACACCTTCGCAACCGCACCCCACCTATTGCTTCTTCTTCATTCTCCCAGTTGATCTTGCCCTGGCATGGCAGGAAAACTGTCCAAAACCTTTGACAGTAAAGGATCTTCCCGCTGTCTCATCTGTAACTCTTCACTTGTCCAAGATGGTGTAAATCCAACTGCTGCACATCCTTGAATACTTCCTGTTTGCCCTGGCTTTTGGTCTGAGATAGGACTTAGCAACTCTTCAAGTCTATCTGTACCATCTTCTTCCCTTCCTAAATGTGCAGATGGTATTCTGCACAATACATCTGCATTACGATTCTGATTTCCTGGTCTGTACTGAATCGACCATTCATATTCACTTAGTGTCAGTAACCACCTCGCCAGTCTTCCTCTCAGTTTCTTGCAGGAACGTAGTCATTGCAATGGGCAATGATCTGTCCAGAGTGTGAACCGCCTTCCGTATAAATATGGACGAAAGTGTGTCACAGCCCAAACTACAGCCAATGCTTCCTTCTCTGTTGTGCTGTAGTTCTTCTCAGCCCTGTGTAGCACTCGACTTGCATGTGTTCTTCTCCACAGTACTTCTGTGACAACACTGCACCCAACCCTACTTCACTGGCATCCGTAGCAAACACAAAGTCTTTCTCAAACCTGGGGAAAGCCATTCCTGGGGCAGCTGTCAACTTGTACTTCAGGACTTCAAATGACTGTTGGCAATTATCTGTCCAGTCAAAGTTAGCACCACTACTTTTTATCTTAAACAACGGAGCTGCAACAGACAAAAAGTGTGGAATAAAGCGGTGATAACTAGGCCCCCCAAACCGACGTACTCCGGTTCCATCCACAGGCCTGGGAAAGTCCATAGCTGCTTGCACTTTCCTGTGATCCGGTTGCAATCCTTCCACTCCGACTACATGACCCAAATAATTAACCGATTTCTGCCTAAAGCAACACTTGCTTGGCTTTAGATTCACCCAGCAGCACTAAGTCTGCTAAACACAGCTCTCAGCTTCTTCACATACTGGTCAAAGGTCGTAGAAAAGACAATGCTATCATCAAGATATACTAAACAAAGATCCACTGTAGCCCAGCTAGAACATATTCCATGAGCGTCTGGAAAGTGGCAGGAGCATTACAAAGACCAAATGGCATTACGTTGAATTCAAAATGGCCTTGTTTGGTAGAGAAAGCCGTCTTCTTTTTATCCTCCGGATCCATTGTTACCTGCCAATATCCACTCGCTAAGTCCAAAGTCGAGAAATAGCAAGCTCCACCTAATGACTCTAACGTTTCATCTACTCTTGGCAAGAGATAAGCATCTTTAACTGTTATGCCATTTAATTTTCTGTAATCAACACAGAACCGATACGTGTCGTCTTTCTGACGTACCATGCAAGACTACAGGTAGACTCCATGGACTCACTGATGGTTGAATTACCTCCTGCTCAAGCATCTCCCTTACTTGTTTCTCTACAACCCCTTGAAGTGCGTGAGGTAATCTTCTTGGTACCTGTTTCTGTGGCAACGTGTCTCCTGTCCTAATAGTATGGGTTACAACTTCTGTTCTTCCACGATCACCTGGCCCACTTGTAAATAGCTGTTGGTTCGACAGATACTGGGCACATAGTTCCCAAGACAGTTACCTTTCAGTAGCTTCGTCTCATGCATCATAGTCAGTTAAACAGGTACCTTTGCAAAAGTTGTGTCGACTAACACTCTGACTACCAGTACTTCAGTTCTGTCCATGAACCGTTGATTTGGTTCCAGCAAGCAGTTACCTAACCCATGTACTGCCTGTCCCTCTCCGTCTACAAAACAAGCCATAACAATCTGCCTCTCCATTCCCACTGAGTTCAAGTCTTCCTTCAAGATACAATATACTTGCTCAGCTACTACTGTTAGGGGTAGTGTACCTCCTATCCAGTCCAACTGGCGCTTAGCCATGTTGATGATCATCCCATGATCAAGTAAAACGTCAGCTCCCAAGATAGGCATATCTACGTGTGCTACCATAAATTGGTGTGAACATACCCATGCAGCCAAACGTACAAGTACCTTACAAGCTCCCTCGCTCTTCAGACTACTGCCATCAACTGTCTTCAGTTGTAATCTTGTCCCACTTGATGATATGCTCATGTCATCGACCAGACTTCTATAGGCAACAGTGAAACTACAAAGCCAGTATCAATCAGAAAGACGTTTCCACCTCATCCACACAACCAGTGACAATCACAGAGCTTATCAACGCACCAGACACACTTCTAACACCCCTCTTGGTGTCTTACCACCTGTTGTTGATTGCTTCCTGTAATCTGGTTGTGCATACATGTACTGTTGCTGTTGTTGTGTCCTTGTGGTCATTTGGGGCTTTGTCTGATGAATTATTGGACAATCTCTCATCAAATGACCCATCTGATTACACCTGAAGCAAGGGCCTACACATTTCTGCACACTTCTCTGTGTGCAATTTCTTTTCATATGTCCCTGCTCGTTGCACAAGAAACATCGAAGTCCTTGTCCAGCGCTTGTGTGATGAACGTCTCGCGTCACCTACAATTGACCTGATCCTGATTGCTTGTTATCTCTTTTCACATTCACTCCTGCAGTACTTATGGCCTTTTCCATCTCGTTTAATCTCTCTTTCAGATCCTCGATGACACTTGTTTCTCTATCTGCACAAGCTGCGCTAACACTAACAACTTGTGACCACCGCGCTGCCGCTGCCTATCATTCAACAACATCAATTCACGAGTTCTAACAATTGTACCTTGGAATGTCGCTTGCGGGTGCAAATCCAGCTGATATCTGGCGTGCGGGGGCAGACCTTCAACAAAGCGATCAATGAGCTGTTGTTCTCTCAGATCTTCCGCCAGCCCAGGCATAGCAGCAGGATCCAGTAGATCTTCTGGTTCTCTCGCATACACTTCAAGTGCTTCCCCATCACGTAACGATCGCTCTGAGAACTGCCTTCTCGCTAACCGACGTCGTTCTCCAGTTCCAGGCAGAAGTTTCTTTCAACGCCGTAGCTAGCACATCGTACGAAGCCTTCTGTTCTGCCGTCAGTCGACGGTACACTGCGTATGCCCTTCCTTTCAAGTACGTTGGGAGAATCTTCGCTTTGGCATCCGCATTCCAGCTATTAGCAGCCGCACACAAAGCAAAGCGCTCCAGCCATAACTCAACGTCTCCGTCTGCAAACTTCTCTGGGACTGCCAGAATTCGCAATCCCCGCCCAGGCACCAATGCTGCTTGACCTGGCTGATCAATTTCACCACCTTCTGCCATGATGCCGCTTTTCTACGTAAGGCGCAGCACTCACACGTACACAAATGCACTCGCACGTTACAACTCGACAACACTAAACGATGACTGATCCACAAAACGATCTGTCCGAATTCTTGTCCGATATCTTGCTCGATATCCCGCTTCTCGTCACCAAATGCAGCAACGTTACGTGTCGTCGATGCTGTATAGTAGACTTACCGAGACGCCTACCCGATCACACCCGTACACACGCTATGCATACTGGATACCTGCCAAGAGGATCCAATTCGACTGTAGAACGCGAGCTACTACTGTACGACCGTCTATACACCAGACACTTGACTAAGAAGGCACTCTATTCTTTCAATGTCTCTACTAAACACAATACGATTAAACGCCGCCCTCGAATAAACGCCACCCTTGTTCTAGACGCCGTTGTGCATCCTAGATAAAAAATAAACGCCAAGGCGTTTAATCGAAGAAATACGGGATAAACGACCACTGCTTTGGTTCCACCGTATCGGTGGAGCGGCAACACGACAACATCAAAGGAGCTCCCCGCCGTCCGGAAGTCGAAAAGGGGCTGAGTATGTGCAATGGTTCCTAGCCAGAAAAGCCCTACGTATGTCTCTACGCATATGATATGGTTATAATAATGTTTACACGCATTACGTTTAATATAATAATGTTTACACCAGACCCTTGTGCGAGAAAAGAGAGCCCGGTACACGTTGCTAGAGTCTAGACATTTAGGATAGGGTTCTGCACGTACCACTTGCTCCTTCGAGACTCGTGAACCAGAACCCGCCACTACAGATTTGAGATAGTCTTGTTAGATATGCTCTAACGTTTGTTAGTTGGACTCACTTTACCGGTTCGTAGGCATGCCTAGAGGAATGTGGAGTAAACAAGTATGCGCCGCGCGCGCCAAGAGCGTTGTTGGAGCGGCTCAGTTGCATTTGCAGCACCAATTATTACCCAATTTGCAATCCAAATTCCACACTCGCAGTGTCCACACCCACTCCACCTACATTGTCCATTGTCCACATCCACTCAACCCACATTGTCCACACCCACTCGACCCACATTGTCCACACCCGCTCGACCCACAGTCTCACTGCATACACAATCTGTGCCCCTTTTGATCATTCCAATTTTTGCATTTCAATGCTGCTAAAAATTGGAAATGTTCCGAATGTTTTAATGTACTTTTAATTTTTTTACAAACCATAAAGCAAAAATTTGCAATTTTGGTTGAGCAGTAATTCTATCGTTTGATAAGGACGTTGTTGAAATGTTGTAAACGTATCTTATTGTCATTGTTAGATTTTACAAATTGAAAATTGCAACAGTGGCAGTGGTACCATTTGATCATTCTAATTTTCTAATTTTCTGAGCTGGCATCTTGCTCAACATTCCGGCCAACATATAAAGTGAGAAAATTTGCCGCCGCCGCCGCCCTTGCCTGAACTGTTTCACACTACCAATTTACTATAAGTCCCGGCTGTAGGTGCTAATTGTATCAATAAAGTTTGATGAGCAATCTCAGAAAATTGCACACGTCGTTTCCAAGGTAGTCCAGCAAGTCTACTGGTAGAGTACACGTGTACGCTAGAGATGTTCACCTTTAGAAGCAAATCTTCTCACCGAGTTGCTCGCTTGCCTGCAGCCAAGTGTACTACACAATTGTTGGCAGGAATTTTCAAGGTACGTACTGTATATATGCTCGAAGGCCAGGGCGGCGGCGGCGGCAAATTTTCTCACTTTATATGTTGGCCGGGATGTTGAGCAAGATGCCAGTTCAGAAAATTAGAAAATTAGAATGATCAAATGGTACCACTGCCACTTTGCAATTTTCAATTTGTAAAATCTAACAATGACAATAGGATACGTTTCCAACATTTCAACAACATCCTTATCAAAGGTAATCAAACCCAGTCCAGTCTGAACACAGATTTGTACTGTATGCTACGTTACGCAAATCAAAACATAACACACCATGGTTTGCAACCATAGTGTGAACGGTGAACACACCTATTGTCACTGGTTTCAGACCGCCCACTGAAGTTACTCATGTGGGTGGATGGATCAAATTCCGTACAGGCCGCTGTTGGAGCGAAGCCAATAAAAATTTTTCCTACAGATTCACTTGGCTACCTACTATATAATGTGCTTTCGAACACACAACTTGTCACAAGCAGCACGCTGCTGCTGGAAAGATGCTACACCGGTGCCCAGCCGGAAAGAAAAAAGGGGGTAAAGATTGCAGGTACGTCTTCGTCGGGCCAATTGCCGAACAGAAAAGGATGAGTCGAACGCCAGAAAGATCCGAAGTTGTCGCAGTCGGTTCATTTACTTGTCGTAACTGTCATGAATTCGAAGACAGCAAGTGCAATCAGTGTGGTAAGCAAGCACGCTAGTTCTCTAATTAATTTTTTTCCGTCCACATAAACTGGACAAAGGTTTGTGTTCCTGAATCTCCCGAATCCAACTTCTGTCCAGTTCAGTGTGGTTGTTTGGAATGTTAGGACTGGTAGACGCAGCTACGTAGCCTAGACTGTCGCGTAGTCAGCTCGAACTCCAGAGTGGTAGTTGTTGTATCTGAAGTCCGCAAACCACTACAGTCACTAACATTATTTGACTATATATTATAAAACGAATATATATGTACAGAGAGGTTTAGATACTAGGCTGAAATTGACATCAGACTTACTAAAAAGAGCACATGCAGCTAGATCTACACGTAGCATTATCTCTAGCTAGCAAATTATGGATCAACTTACAAAGTTGAGCACCAAAAATCTTGGTCAGAGGGGTTTGTGCACACTCCACAAAACATCGCTGTGGCTATGCATTTTTGTCTATTGGGGTGAGATTACCATCAAGGCAAACGTTTTGTTCACCTGCTCTAATAGGAGTGAATCATAATTGTGATACATTTACGTTTGAAGTATATTATTCCGTATCTGGAAGAGAGAACAACTATATTTCAACATAATTAAGACAGTTTACCGACAATTAGCAGGAAGCACAGGCTGTTTGCAAACTTTTAATTTGCACTATAGCTACTATTTGAATAACAGGTCAATGTGTTGTCTTAGTTTACTTTTAATGACACTGATTACTGTATAACCGGTTATTTCTGCGGTCTTAAAATAAATTACTGTGATTTGAGAATCTAGACAAAAGTTTTAATTACTAGAAATTAAATTTCTGCATTCCAACTGGGAAGACTGTTACTGGAACACACATGTACTTCCTGGGACTCTGAGGATAGGCCTAAATATCTGCGAATTTTATTTGTGTGCTTCGTGATTTCTTTGCAGAAAATTACAGAAATATCATGATTGCAGAAATAACGGGTTAAACTAATAGGTAGATATTTGTAGCATGTATTGATCGATTTTCATGTACCCACTAGGCCATTCAAATATGATCAACTCAGATAGACAAAAGTTTCAAAAACTGATTGCAGCCGATGTCATTCGACCACACTGGGCATTGCTCAAAGAACAATTATCTCCTTTTCCCATTGTTGACATACTGTACAGTGGGAAGTTAATGTCAAGGGTAGACTTTGAAGAAATTTACACCTACAAGAACAATCGACGGCAATCTGCACATTTGCTACTAGACGAGATTTCTCGATCTTCATTAGAAATGTGTCTCTCCTTTGGCACCATTTTAGTAAATAATGTGAATAAACACTTGAAGCAAGTTGGTCAAACCATTGTTGAAGTTATAGCAACTGCCAGTCCAGGTGAGATATTTGAGTTATAGCAGCCAGTCATAGATGTAATTACAAATATTCATTTACTAATTAATGGGTGTCTTGCATGTGTTTCAGATGTAACTGTTCCAAATGAAGTTTTGAGTTGTTTGTCAGCTCTATCCTCTAATGAAGACAAACCTCAAATTTTTAGCTCCCAGTTGAATGGATGCAACATTGTGCCATCTGTGACTTTAGGTCTAGTGCTATTCCAGCGATTTGATCTCCAACAAATGATGTTTGAAATCAAACTTACAGCATGCGTTTCAATCATCAAATGTGACGTAGTTGGTCGTGTTGCTTGCATCAACAGTCATCTCCTACTGATTGGTTGTGAATCATTAATGGTCACGTATGACATCAAAACCAAAGAGAAATGTTGCATATCATTTCCATTCAAATTGTATCACTTGTTTGCTTCTCATGGAAAACCCTATGGCATAGTCGAAGATACCACCAGTGAAGCGATAAGTTTACTCAAATTTGATGTACAAAGCAGCAGCTACGTGCTCATCAATAACCTGCCGTATCAGGTGAAGTTCAACAGCATTGCATGCAGTGATGAATACGTATGCATTATCGGTGGCACAGATAGGGATGGTAAACCAATCACTCTGATTCAAATCTATAACTTTCGGTTAAAAAAATGGAACACTAAATCATTGGACAAGTCCAAATGGTATCCGAGTTGTACAAGCATAGTTATTGACAGTGTTCTTTACATTTTAAACAACAAAGATGGAAGTATTCAATCTGTTCGTCTGTCTCCCAACTCTGTTTGCCCTCGAGATTCGTTACCTCCGTTTCCTTTCGGCTCATGCTGTAAGCTGCTGTCAAACAACTCACAACTACTCTGCGTTGTAGAAGGGAGCAACACCATCTATGCACTCAATGAGGCAGCATGGCAGCCGGTGTTCATGTTGCCCTATGAACTTCATGGTGTAGATGGTTGTGTAATAGACAATACCTCCATGGTAATCATGGGCACTGAAGATCACAAAGGCTACAAAAGAGGATCTCTCTACTTGTTAAGGCAATCATGTTGACAACATAACATTGACAATACTAGCTGTCATTTGGAAATTGTAAATTAACTAAAATTAACTTGCTTTGGATAAGAGCTGTGCTTGCCCAGCCATTGTAGCTTAGGTTTAATTATTTCTATTTGCGTTTCAGTTGTTACAAGCGTATATACTGTATTTGACCATACAGTCTATCATAGAGATTGAGGCCGATGCATGCTCACCCTGTTGTGATATCAGTGTAACTCGCTCGAGCAATAGCTCAATATAATTAGTATAAAAACTTATATCTTACCAACAAGTCTTTGAAAATCTATCCTGCAACCCATATCTTGCCCTCATCGAACGTCTGTCTGTCTTTCCAACAGTATGCATCCGGGACTTGACTAGCCCTCTCTAGAGGTCTGGATTATAATTACAAGGCAACCACTCGCTTGCTGTACACTGACTCTACTGTGAGACATTCTGGAGTGAAATACTTAGAGTTGCGAGATGCTAACTTCGAGAACAAAGTTGTAGCTATAGTTTTATGTGAGACTATGAGTTTGCTCGACATTCTGGAGCAGAAATTTGGTTTTCGTAATTTCAAGTCTCAACTGCAACAGAACGCCATCGAGGAACTGATTAAACGTAAGACATTTCGCTCACACGAGGGAGTAATCAACAAGCAGTGACACAGACAGACAGAGAGACAGACAGAGGAGACAGACAGACAGAGAGACAGACAGAGAGACAGACAAAGAGACAGACAGACAGAGAGACAGACAGACATACAGCCAGCCAGCCAGCCAGACAGACAGACAGAGAGACAGACAGACAGACAGACAGAGAGACAGACAGACAGACAGAGAGACAGACAGACAGACAGACAGACAGACACAGGCAGACACAGACAGACAGGCAGACACAGACAGACAGACAAACAGACATACATACATACAGACATACATACATACAGACAGACAGACAGACAGCCACGTTCGTCTGTCTGGATTTGTCTGTGTCTGTCTGTCTGTCTGTCTGTCTGTCTGTTTGCATGTCTGTCTGTCTGTCTGCTCTCACGAGGGAGTAATCAACAAGCAGTGACGATTACTTTCATTTTAGGTCGTTGTGATGTCTTTATTGGAATGCCGACCGGCTCTGGTAAATCACTATGCTACCAACTACCGGCCGTCTGTCACCGAGGAATCACACTCGTCATCAGTCCTCTCCTCGCTCTCATGCACGACCAAATCACTAGCCTACAAAAGCGAGGTATCGCCGCACAAGCATTAAATTCAAAAAACAGACAAGGAGTCCAAAGCTGCCATTCTCACCGATTTGAGGAGTAAAACACCGCAGACAAAGATGCTCTATATCACACCAGAGATGGCTTCGACTGACTTTCTTCAGTCTTTGGCTACGTCTTTGCTCAGACGTGGTTTATTGGGATACTTTGTCGTCGATGAGGCACACTGTGTGTCTGAGTGGGGTCACGACTTCAGACCCGATTATCGTAAATTGGGTGGTTTTCGTTGCAAACTCTCTGGTGTGCCGTGTGTGGCTTTGACTGCCACGGCAACCGTTCGAGTTCAAGAGGATATAACGAGGACATTAAAATTTGGCGAAGATGCTAAAGTCTATCGAGCAGGAACGTTTCGTAGCAATCTCTTCTACAAAGTCAAGTATGTTGTAGCCGATTAAGAACGTTGGTTAATTTTTTCTTTCTGACATATTGCTGACAGAGTTTTGTGAAGTGGTTGACTAGTTGTACAATATAGGCGTAGGAATCAACTTACCACTGGGGGCACCATAATTGACTGGCTCGTATGGGCATGGACAGCAAAAAGGCAAAAACCTAGCAGGTTTATTTGGCATTGATCAAGTTACTCCTATCATATCTCTCTAGCTCTTTTACTTGGTATCGCAGACTTCAGTTATCTAAAACATGACAGTACAGTACACAATGGATTCGATGAAATGCATGGCATCGTGTCATACAATGCAGGAGTGGCAAAGTGACTTGTAAGTTGGGGGGCATGAAAGGACATCTGAGTACATGAATTACGAGGGTATTGTCTGCTTCACAGTCTCTATACATGGCTGTGATCTGCTTACAAAAATGGAGGTTGTGCTTAAAGTTAGGGGTGCCTGAGGCCCCTCGTTTCTCTGGCTCCTCCACCCCTGCAATGCAACCAAAATTCTTCCTTCTATTGTATTATTCTAGATTGCAGATTGTATTATTCTAGGTTTGTGTGTGTGTGTGTGTGTGTGTGTGTGTGTGTGTGTGTGTGTGTGTGTGTGTGTGTGTGTGCGTGTGTGTGTGTCTTTGTGTGTGTGTGTGTGTGTGTGTGTGTGTGTGTGTGTGTGTGTGTGTGTGTGTGTGTGTGTGTGTGTGTGTGTGTGTGTGTGTGTGTGTGTGTGTGAGTATGTGCGTGTGTGCATCCATGTGTGTGCACGTGTGTGTACGTGTGTGTGCATGCGTGCACATGTGTGCATGTGTGTGTGCAAGCATGCTTGGAGTAGATGTAGATTTCTCAACTCGTGTGTTGTCTATGCAACAGATGAAATCTGAACGTTCCGTCGCCGCTCAGTCCAGCTTCGATGCACTCGTGAAATACTGCGAAACAGCATCTCGGTTTGTACATTTTCACACATTCACTGTAATGTAAATCCAGAAATTTTCATTCTCAAAAAGTTTAATACTTCTGCCCATGAAGTAGTTCACACAAATATTATTATCATACGACACATGGGTACTGTACTGTAGCCAAATTCAAGTGCATCTATCTATAACTTTTGGTATTCATGTTATTTTAGTACAGCCAAGTATCTGTATGAAATTATTAAAATTTCATGAGTACAAAATTTCTGGATTTACAGTATCACTTGCATGTTTTACATCTGTGTGCGTGTGTGTGTGTGCATGTTTGTTTGTTTGTTTGTGTGTGTGTGTGTGTGTGTGTGTGTGTGTGTGTGTGCGTGTGTGTGCATCTCTGCTGTTCTGTACGTAGATGCAGACACGAATCAATAGCAGATTTCTTTGGCGAGAAAGACAAGCCAGCAGTATGTCAAGAGCCTTACAATTTGGTGTGTATTTAATCCAATGCCGTTACTACTAGTGTGACCAAGGATGTGACTACTGTCAAGATCCCGATGCCACACAAAAGTCACTTCACCAGTTGGAGGAATCCTCGTTCACCCATTTACATCATAATAGCAAGACCATGGCTATTATATCAAAACGTGTACCCGACCCATCACTCTACGGTGGTGGCCGTTATGGGTATTTCATTGTCAAACAGATAGAATTTTATGTACAGTTTTTATGACTATTGTGTGTAGAGAAGACTGCAGGATCGAATCATTCGATGATGACTCCGATAAAGAAGATGGAGGCAACTCTGACCGCCTTATTTCATGTCAACGAGC